>NW_027279639.1:927500-1061371 GCF_046629955.1 Centroberyx affinis
CTGGGAAAAACGACTCAAAATGGATGGGGAGGAAAAATGGAGGGATTTTCTCTGAGCCAGTATGAAGCAACCAGCTGTAATGGGTTTCTAGTAATGTGGGAAGAGAAAGAATGATGACGGATTGGGTGTATGGATTCACTATGAATTAAATCAATACAAAATTTTAAAGTGAAAATGCTATTCACAGGTGAACGGTACATCATTCGTTCTTATTACTTTGAACATAGGATACATTGACCTTTTTAGTTTTCTGTTTTCGATTTTTTGCATTTAAAAGAAAATCCACCACCTGAACTGGTTGAAAGTGAATTGGCCCCAGCCCTACAGAGCATAGATTTTCTTTTAACCTTCATTCATCAGGGAAAGTTGACTGAATACAGACGTTCTTTTTCAGCAGCCTTACACACACTTACACACATTCACACATGGGAGATGCTCAGTACAACCACAGCCTATTACTGTTGGCCACTGTGAAGCTCCACTGAAGCGATTAAGGTTTAAGTGCCTTGCTCAAGAGCACCTCCATGGCAGCTGTCACTTTCCCTGCTCAGATATTGCCGACAGTCTGTGAACTGACCTGGCTACTTACCCTACTGATGGAGAGGAAGAGAAAGAAACTCTCCCAGCAATATGGTACTCCATGCAGGTTAAAAAAAAACAACCCACTCAAAGAATAATGTGCAAATTCTATTTGACCTAGGCCTGACATAGATTGGAGAGGAGATGGATGAGAGGGAGGAAGACACTTCAGTGGAGCGATGGAGGGAGGCGAGAGGGGTGGAGGGGAGGGGAGGGGAGAGATGGAGGAAAAAGACATGGCTGGTTTTGGTTGTGATGAGGTGAGAAAGGGAGTTTCTAAAGATATCCTCCCATCAATGTTTTATGAGTCGGATCACATTTCCTCCGAGCATGGCTGGCAGCCAGAAACATATTGCTGCCCGGGATGTGTGTGTATGTGTGTGTGTGTGTGTGTGTGTGTGTGTGTGAGTGTGTGAGTGTGTGTTTGCATGCAGATACATGTAAATGGGAGAGGGAATATCAGGGTAGATACAAAAAGAAAATATGTGTGTGTATGGAACAGAGAGAATGAACATGATAAGTGAAAGAGAGAATACCAGACTACAAGTGTGTGTGTGTGTGTGTGTGTGCGTGTGTGTGTGACCATGACTGTGTTCTCCAAGGCCTTAGAGAGACACTAAGAATCCTTGTATCGATCCATACAGAAATAACTTACCTCTAACCTAAGCTAGTCTATAGATAGACCTTTACAATCGATAAATCCTATGTGTCTTACTGTACCAGACCCATTTATGACCCAGAAACACCATAACCACCATATCTCTCTTCCATCTCACAGCAGAAAAATAAAGTCACAAACTGACCAAGCTACTTCCTGGTATGTGAATGCACCACAGACCAACCTAGTGTGACTTCTACCGTACTGCCTGGTGTACGAGAGCACACTGTATTTCCCTTATGCAGGGCCAAAAGAGCACATACCGTTATTCACCTAAGCACTGCGCATTGCAAAAAGTGTTACACATGAACGAACCAACCACCCAACACACAGAGCCCAGCTCTTATAGAGGTGCTACCAAGCACCTAATAATAATAATACAGTAAAAATGGGACTTTAACCTATAATTCAAATGATACAGCTAGCAATATAAACATCGAACAAAAAGTTCGGAAATTTGTGTTTGGTAGATTATTTCTCTGTTGTAACAATGCTTCTTGGCAATACATTTTATACCGTTGGAAAGCCTGTTTATTTCCCTTTTAAATGGTGCCTCATTTGTAAGGAACATGCATTTGTGGGATGAGCAGCACAGCTGAGTATGTGGGTTGCGCTCATGAAAAATTTGCCAAATCTTCTCTGCCAATGCCAAACAGCTTATTCTGCTGTTGCTATTGACTCTTGTTTTGAGCTTCCGGTACCCCCAGGTGCTGACAATCAGGTACCTGATTGGCACCTGCACTGGAACCTGAACATGTGGAGGAACGTTATGTTCAGCGATGAGTCCAGATTCTGCCTACGGAAGTTGGATCGTAGGGTCAAAGTGTGGAGAAGACGGGGAGAACGCTATGCTGACTGCTGCACCGATAGAGTAACACCTTTTGGTGGAGGCAGTGTGATGGTGTGGGGCGGCATCTCCATCACTGGAAAAACGAGGCTTGTCATCATTGGAGGCCATCTCAATGCAGAGAGATATCGAGATGAGATTCTGCAACCGGTGGCGATCCCATATCTCCACAGTCTGGGACCGAACTCCATCCTCCAAGATGACAACGCTCGCCCCCACAGAGCGGGGTTTATCAGAGACTACCTCCAGAATTTAGGAGTAGAGAGAATGGAATGGCCTGCCAACAGTCCTGACCTCAACCCAATTGAACACTTATGGGATCAGCTTCGGCGTGCTGTTCGTGCTAGAGTGACCAACACAACCACATTGGCTGACTTGCGACAAATCCTGGTTGAGGAGTGGAATGCCATCCCACAGCAGTGTGTGACCAGGCTGGTGACCAGCATGAGGAGGAGGTGCCAGGCTGTTGTGGCTGTGTATGGTTCTTCCACACGCTACTGAGGCTCCTGACTGTTTGTTAAATGAATAAATTGTAAAATTGCCAATATGTCTTGTTTCTTCCTTGTTACTGATAGACTTCAATCATCCAATCCACCAAACAAGAGTCAATAGCAACAGCAGAATAAGCTGTTTGGCATTGGCAGAGAAGATTTGGCAAATTTTACATGAGCGCAACCCACATACTCAGCTGTGCTGCTCATCCCACAAATGCATGTTCCTTACAAATGAGGCACCATTTAAAAGGGAAATAAACAGGCTTTCCAACGGTATAAAATGTATTGCCAAGAAGCATTGTTACAACAGAGAAATAATCTACCAAACATAAAGTTCCAAACTTTTTGTGCGATGTTTATGTAGGTTAGAGGCTGGACCAGGCCAGATTAATTAATATATCAACAATCAAACAACTGAATATTCACCTTGTTGTCTTAGGAGATCTTCATTCTCTTGAAATTTGAATTTGATGCTCTAAAAAGACCAGCCACTTTGGCAGGTAAAGACATGGTATGGAGCTACTTTCCCATTTTAAAAATCCAAAATGGTGGTAAAACAGTCAAAGTGGGCATGAATTTTGGAATCCATCAGAGACTGTTAAGGGTGGATGAAAAAGTTAAGTTGCGTGTTCAGCTGAGGATGCACACACAGCGTAGCTTATAGTTAAGTGATAGGGTAGTTTTGCTTTCATGTTGTAGTCTATGTAGATTTTTTAACTGATTGTGGGTGGGGCTGTTGCATGATAAACAAATTGGAAACAGCTTCAGTTAATCCCAATGGCTTTGTCCCTTGATCTTTGATGACCTTTGGCATTTATGCCATTTTAGGAGGCATCTATGGGGACATTTTAAACAAGGAGTACATGCATTGCTAAATTGAAACTTTTGGTAGCACAGGAAAGAAATTTAGGAGCATGATCTGTGAAAAACATTGAAAATTCCCATCCCTACTTTGAATTTCAAGTTCCTAAAAGTACTAGAGACTGCAAATAGTAAAAATGAATAACTTGGCCCCGCTGGCTGCTGTAGTTCCTTAGAAAGAGTCCTAGGATATTGAGGGTAATAAGCCATGCCTTCATACATAACTAATGTCACCACCCACAGTACAGTGAACAGCCCTAAGTGATGCTTTGCAGTACACTATGAAGGTTATGGATAAAAGCTTAAGAGCTCAACTAAAACCTGCACTTTGAGAATATGAAATGTCCCTTGTGTGCTGTGGTTGGTCTATAGAGGCTTCCAGGAAGCCCTCAATAACCAGCACCTGAAGAGAGCCAAGCCCATCTATGGAGATATAGCTTGAGAACAGCATTGTGGGAGTTGAGGTCTACTGTTGAACTCTGGGAAATGTATCTTGTACTGTAGACACAACGATTTTTTTACCCAGCCGACAGGACTGGAAGAGAATTTAAATAGGAGCCAGAATTTATTCCAGACAAAACAACAGTCGGTCCTGATTTCCATAAAAGGTTATCTTCACTAAAACTACCAGTGTTAGTATTTTTGAGGTAATGCCAGGTTTCACATTGGATTTTCTGGGTATATAAATGCTCAAGAAGTAATGTGTGAGTGTGTATGTCTTTACGCATGTGTGTGTGTGTATGTCTGTGTATGTGAGTGTCAACTTGTCAAAAGAATGAGTCATTTCCAACACAACATATCAAGAGTTTCAACATTAAATATCCACCATTTGAAAAACCCGATGCCTCCTTTTATAAAATGATTGCTGGTGTGACAGTGAAGCGCATCATGCTGCTGTTAAAGTTTTGAGTCATCTTCAAACCTGCACTTACAAAATAGCTTTTGAGGGCAGAATAATCTGTTCTTTTAAAATGTTGACTGATGATTTTCAGGTGGCAACATTTTTCCAAAATATAGCGTTTTGCAATGAAAACCCTCATATGTTAATAACCCCACCATACTCATACGACACGTTGTTCTTACATATGCTGCCTTGACAGTAACACAAATATGCGCTCTCCCTAACTAGACAGACTGGATCATTGTGTGTTTTTCTAATAGCGACTGACAGTGTTGATGAGGGGATGGGGCCTGCCTCTGTCCTTATTTTGGCTAGACAGTCTAGTATCTGTCTGTGTCCCCAACACACCAGGAGACATCTTCCAATAGCAAATGACAGAGCCGACGGGATACAAGTCATATAAATACACACAAACAAACACACACCCACCAGGGGAGGCTGGTCCCTTGAGGATAGGGAGGATGATCCTACCATACTTTTTTTTTAACCTTGTACTGTAAAAAGTAGTTTGTTTTGTCTTGGGTTCAGCAGACTTAATTGCTATACATTTTTAATTTACCAAGCCGTGTCTTGCATTCTACTGAGCATATGATTAATAGATGAGAATGAATACAGACACGAATTAACCAGCAATCCTGCCACTACTAAAATAGAAAACTAACTCAGACTCACAAAACACACAGACGACTAAATCTATTCATTAACTGTCCTGCAACACATGCACACACACACACACACACACACACACCCTGGCTTAAACATCTCTATCCTATCACCTTACTTTAACCCGCTACACACAAAATGCGTTCTCACAAAGGAAAGTAACATTCAGATGCATAATACCTCTTGACAGGCCACTCGGTTGAACTTTTGCTAGGGACACTGGAAAGTAATAGTAGTTTAAACACACTCACACTCACACACGGGCACTCACACACACACACACACACACACTCGCAGCAGTTGTTCCAGTTTGGGAAGGACATAAGAGGACATCAGGGGGGTGTTTGGGCAAGGGCACCCTAAGAGGGGCTGTTTCCATGGCAGCCAGTCCTCTGAGTGTGTGTGTGTGTGTGTGTGTGTGTGTATGTGCGCACTTGCATGTGTGGGCATGTGTTGGCCTGCTTGTGTGTGTGTGTGAATCCCTGTGATGGAGTGTGTGTATATGTGGGATCCTCTCTGTTATCCTGGTGGTGTCCTCTTGCTAACCCTGGTTATCTGTCTGGTTATGTAAGTGCGCGACACAGTCAGGGCCAGCAGACATCCTCCGTCCCCCAAAAGCTCTCTCAGCCTGACAGCCTCACAGCTCTCCTCTCAGCCTGCACAACATGGACCAGTGCTACACCCTGAAGTGACCTCATGATGCCAGCTGCGGCCTTGCCAATGTCAGAGGTTTTCACAAGTTAACAGTTACAAACTTGAACAGACAAAGACTGCACATGAGATTTGCCAAAATTAGAGAATACTCACAGAGTTGTTTCATGAGTCTAATGGATGACTTTTAAATCGCCCACTTTGATTTGGAGCGTTGTCAAAACAGATGTTTAAACACTTTTTACGCTAGGCTGGACCATAAAACTGGAACTAATGCTGCTGTAAATGCAGTGCAGGGACTTTTCCGCTCCCTTAGGTTTAGTTAGTGGCTAGGTTGACAATTATTGCACTGACACGCCTGAACAGTTAATTGCAGTTGAATCAACAGCAAAATGCATTTTTCAGCAAAAGATTAATGTTTACAATAATCTGTGTCAAAACATATACAGTGATTTCACTTGATGAGCGTGACCTTAACATACTAGCTGCATGTTAATGTTAGTACAATTTTATTAACAAGCCAGTCAATTGATTACTTTTGTTTGGACACATCGAATATTCAAACAGACGCTCAGTGGAGATAAAGAATAGTCACTTTCCAAAAGACTTAATGGACTTTTGTACATCACTAACAGACAAACATGCAAACATACAGTACAAAACTCACAAGCAGAAAATTCTCACACATTCTCTGCTAAGGGAAATACATTATGAGCAGTCTATTTATGAGCCAATCTCGCAACCCATCGTCTATCCGTCTGACGTCGATTAGACTCTGGGGGTGACGGCCAATATTTCGGGGTTTCCAGTGTAGCCAGTGGACATCCGGGCCAAGACTTCCTCTTCTGTGCGCCGGTCATTATTTACAGTCTCATATGCAGATATCTGTTTATAGAGATAAGCCGAAATGTTGTCTAGACCTAAAAAACTTGTGAAACAATCCGGTCGTAGACGTTGTCTCTCAACTCCAACTCCATTCTCGCGTCTCAAGTTGCTAATCGGACAGTAAAACCCCGAAATATTGGCCGTCGCCCCCAGAGTCTAATCGTCACCAGACGGATAGACAATGGGTTCCGAGATTGTTTAAGAGCAGTCTATTTATTGACCTACCTGCAGCGAGGAAGGTCCAGCCTTCCTGAGGAATGAACATGGCCCGAGGATGAACAGTCACCACCTCCACCTCCTTCCCTGAGGGACCAAACACAGAGCCCTGAGGGCATCATACCTCAACAAAATATACAGCATATTGCACAATTCTATGTTACAAATGTACATACTATGTTACAATGGCTTTAGTAACATATGTACTGAGAGTCAGTGTATTCTGTCAGGTAAAAAAAACTTTTAAAAAGTATTTTTTCTTTCTATATTGATGATGTTAAATTTACACAGTTAAAAGAATTATAATTTTAAATTCATGGTTACCCTAGGTTAAAAGGTTATTATCCATATGAAAATCTAAATGTGTTCCACAAATAATAGCAACTTGTTTGCCTTATGTTACAATACAATGTAAGCAATAAAAAACACTGACATGTCATTAGTGCAACTGCCTTTGTAATTGTCGTCATGCGTAAAATGTGTTGAGTCCTGTCACTCAATTTTATGGTTAGGCGTGCTGTTAGGAGCCATGCCAGCCAGAGCATCTGAGCAGGCAACATGTGGACACCTTACACTGCACATCTAAAATCAAATTGACTTATTAGATATATGACAAGATGATTTACTATTAATATTCTGTGTGTTTGTGTGGGGTGTGTGCTTGACAGAGACAGAGAAAGAAACAGAGAGAGAGAATGGCTGGGGACTGAGAGCAGCAATAAAGAGCGCTAACACTGACATCTGACTTAATGAGTTGTTAAGTTATGAGGCAGCAACGCCTCCTTCAGAGGCAAATCAGGATCCAGTCAGGGTCAGTCAATCACAGCACATTCACACTCTGCTTTGAAGACTTGGACTGAATTGCTGATTCGGGTAAGAGAGAAATGATGGCCTCCACCGCAACAAACACGTCACTACCCATGTCAGCATGACGAAAGCAAACGCAGTACACGCATATGCACACGCAGACACACACAAACATACACATGCTGACACTGAAATTGTGACCTCTCTCGCTCTTGCACACGCACTCACATCGACACACACAGGAGCATCCTAATCAGTTGTGATTAGGGCATCCACCTCTCACCTTAAGAGGCAAGGGGATGACTGATAGAGGGATGACAGAGGGAGAGAAGGAGGGATGCTGATAGAGGAAAAGAAGGGATGTATGAAGGGTGGAAGCAGGGAGAACGAGAGATAGATTTGATGACGAGGAGCTTTGGGAATTTGAGTGAGTGAGGAGCAGAGAGGTGCTGATGCTGGCACCTATGAATCACTCACAGAGAGAGAGGGAGAGAGAGGGGGAGAGAGAGAGAGAGAGAGAGAGAGAGAGAGAGAGAGAGAGAGAGAGGACAGTATAACGACAGAGTGAGAGAGCGAGGGACAGAAATAGAGCTGTAAAACTGAGAGCGCG
Source organism: Centroberyx affinis (assembly GCF_046629955.1). NCBI lineage: Eukaryota > Metazoa > Chordata > Actinopteri > Beryciformes > Berycidae > Centroberyx > Centroberyx affinis. The sequence continues at coordinate 935,673 of NW_027279639.1, forward strand.
GCATCTCCGCTGGCCATGTCTCCCAGTTGACTGACAGCAGAGTCAATGTGGCCTGGTCATGCCACTAGATGGATGGATTTGTTTTGATATACTTTACTCATGCCACAATGGAGATTCTTTTTTTTTGCCCTCTGGTTGGGATGCACTGTCAGCCAGCTAGTGCTGCACCCCTGGAGCAGGCAAGTATGGCCACACAGGGGATTGAACCCACGCTGTCCTGACAAGGGACGACCTCACTAACCACCACCATTATACAACCCTAAATTTGAAGTGGTGTGCGAGTCTGATAGCATTACTTTGGCCCACAGCCTATCACATTATATATATTCGTGCCCCTGGCCCTCCATGTTTTCTATTAGTTTATACATCACACAATGAGTAATGTCTTCATTCAACGTAGAATGTAGGTGACATAATACGGGAGTAGGCCAATGTAGATCAATATAAGCATCAGAAAAATAGAATTTAACTCTCCATTAGTAGAATTTCAAACTGAAATTGTATGGAATTAGTACTGGAAGCAGTGTTGGCTTTCAAAGATTATTAAGAGTATCTAGCTCTGATAAGGAGCCTGATCGGAGTTGGGGTTAGGGTTCAGGACTGCAGAAGACAAGGGGCTGACAAGCTGATGACGGGAGCAGAAGGAGCATGTTATTGTAGCCAAATTCTGTCATGCATCATAACTCCACTGTAATGTAATTACTGTAGAGCTACTGTTGCACATAATGGAGGAGTCAGGTTGTTTTCCCCCAAATTGTCGCTGTGGCAGTTTTTACCAAATGATGGCTGTGTGCAGTCAGGGCAAGACTAGGTAAACAAAAGTCTTTTTTCCAAAGGAGAGAGGGGCAGCAATCTTTTGTTTATTGAGACTGCAGGAAGGCTCAGTGGGTCACAGAACATGGGAGACACAGGAGAGATGGTTTTGGTGGGTTTTAACCTCGGGGCTGGGGTTAGGGTACATGTGTTTCCAGAGATGAGGGTCTTAACTACTGCACCACCTCCAGACACTGCACCCAAAGCTCTACTGGTGATTTTACAGTATATAGTTATCACAGCCAAACTCAAACTAGCTCATGGCTGCTTGCCACAACAATGGCTGATGAGTGGATCTTTAATATCTTGGCAGAGCAATTTGTCTTCCAGACAGCAGATTAGAAAGTGTAAAACAATATCAGCATACACTGACAACGTACATACAACACAGCCACAGAACATACAATCCACCATCATGTCACGGTTAAAATGAAAACCAGATTATTTTGCCAGATACGGTGATCAGAGCAATACCAGCAGTGCATGATTCACTGAAACCCAGACACTGGTCTACCAACATTAAAGATATATATGCATGGAATGTGTGGAAATGGCTGGATTATACCTAACCTTGCAGTGGTCTTTTAGCTAGCCAACTATGCAGCACCCACGCTAACATTACCATGAACTCACACACACAAACAAGCATGACAACCAAAGCATTTCCACGCAATCCTGTGAATAAAAACCAAAACCACAAAAACAAAGGCTAACAAATAAAATAAAATCACTCTACTGTATACAAACTAATCTCCTGAGTATTTCGGACATGCTTGGAAGCTTAGTGTACTTTGGAATGAATGGGACAAGGCCGTCTTCGCATCTGCAAATTGCAGCCAATCAGAAATAAGGAAATTATTTCATTTCTAACCTTGCATATTTGTGATTGCCTGAATAGGGCAGTGCAAGATAAAACATTGCTTTACTTTCATTAGGGGGACTGGGGGGGCGAATCTGTCATTCTTTGCCCGCCCAGCATTCTAAATGATGTGAAAGGTTCAACATTGTGATATGCCAATATATTTAATTGGGGAAATTAAAATCAATGTACGATGATATCCGGTTAACTGTGCAGTTTTAATTATCGCCATCCTAAAATCAAAGGGATGCAACACAACTTAGAGACATACATACACGCGCACACACACAGACACACACACACACAAATCAGCAGGAGACACTTTTTACCGACCACTCTTCTGGCACAGACTTTTATCATCCTCATAAACCCTCTTTATTAGCTCGATACTCATCAATGTTTGTATGCCCCGAGAGAGGTCTCCCTCACACACACATACACACACACACATATATCACTGTCTCATCCTCTTGAGTGTGTACAGTATGTGTGGGAGGAGGGTGTGTGTGGTGTGTGCGCCTTACCTTGGATGTACTGCTTCTTGGTGATTTGGACTGGCTGCCTTGGGAGGGCCTGGAAGTTCTAGATCGGGAAAACACACACTGTAAACCAGCTGGAGTAACTGTTGACTTACACAGTGTGTGGTTATAGATAGTTGTGTGTAAAATGTCCTGTAGCATCTGCCCGGAAACAAGTGTCTCATTACTCCATGTAAGTGGGTCTTTCCTTTCCCTTTTTAACATTGCATTTTGTACAGATAAATGATGTTTCACTGTGGAAGCCTAAATAAACTAATCAAACTCTAACGGCACACGGTGAGAAAAGTGAGAAAGGTCAGCATTGAAGCGGTATATATCTGTAGCCGCTCCCAGCATGCTCCTTTGAGGCTGTAATGAAGGAGTGTGTGGAGGTGACCTTCACTTGTGTGTGTTTATGTGTGCGCATTAAAATAGAATGGTTTCATCCTAATCCTGGCCTCAAAGGAGCCTGATGGGAATGCTTACTGTACTTTTTTTTATATTTTAATAATGTTATGAATAATTCTTTTTCCTATTCATAGTATTGCTATGATGTCACATGCATTTCTTACCAATATGCCATTTTAAAAAATCCACAGCTCATTGGGTGCAGCTATCATTTGATTATAATCACCTGATAATTTATTATAATCACCTGTTGGTCTCCTACCAAGATAAGCAATCAAGATCGTGGTTACATGGTACGCGCCCTAAACCACCGAGCCACCAGGACGCCCCATTCCCAACCTAATTTAACATCATCTACCCCGTATTCGCTTGTGGCAATTCTGAACCTCCCGCACAAGGACATTAGCTTCCTCACGGTAGAAGTGGTGGAACCGCTTCTGACTGTTCTCTGCCATCACCAAATTGTCAGAGCGCTGTGGTGCAGAGCGCACTGCTATTGAAGGGAAGGACAAAAGGTGATTTGATTGGCCATGATTGAAGCCAGGGCCACCACACCTACTGATAATGTATTCCTCCTAATCCGTGGTGCCCCTCTGGTCACAAAATTACCCGTTATTTGCATTTTTTTGAGTAAAATAGAGCTTCATTTTCAGTTGCAATAGGCTAAGAAAGTTTTAATAAACTTATTGACTTCTGTAGCCAAGTTTCCCACTCTGGCTCTGATGTAATATTCCATGACTTTCCAAAAGTTGGAGCGCTTTCATGACCAAAAAATTGTGTTCCTTCCTGGCTGGTTAATGTTGATTTTCAGCTCGGAAAAGAAAAACAAAGACAGCTAAAAACCACCATCTAATACAATGAATTTATGAAGTTTGTAAAGTTCCCTGACATTGATATTCCATTTCTCTTCAAGCAAATTTAGCAAATTCAGTGATTTTCCCTGTCTGGAATACACAGTGCTCAAAATTCCATGATCTTCCTGAAATTCCATTCCATGACCTGTGCAGCGTTTACACAGCGCTTGGTGCTTTGCTTGGCTGAGATCAGACGAGCAGAAAGGCATCCTGAGACCCCGGCCAGCCCCACCGATCTATCAACTTCTCAGACACGCAGCTTAAAATAGGAGCAGCTTGATGCTCGCCGGGCCCACAGCCCACCCTGCATCGACCCACTGAGGAATCTAAGACTTCACTGATGGAAACACACACACACACACACCAGCATGGACCCATGGGCGCATACTACATGCACACACACACAAAGTAACACGTATGCAGTTTTGTTTGCCTGAAGGAGGTAAAACAGAGGGAAAGTGAATAGGCGCACATGCACACACACACACACACACACACACACACACACACACACACACACACACACACACACAGACACTGTTTGGTGGAGAGCAGGGAAAGGCTAGTCTGGACTCAGTGGTTCCATTCTAATCCCTGTTAATCCACAATCTACCATGTGGCTCTCACTGTATGCACCACATCCAAACACACACACACACACACACACTTTAAGTTAGTTATACTGCACTGGCCCAGTGTGTGTGTGTGTGTGTGTGTATGTGTACGTGCATATGTAATGCACCAAGGAGGATGTCAGATGTGCTGTGTTAAAGGTTGTTATCAAGGATATGTAGGACACATCAATCAGTGTGAGGCGGGCGTGCGCAAACACACACACACACACACACACACACAGATTATGAACATACACACACAGGAAGTGCAATTTGTCATGGGAAGTGGAACATGAGCGAGCAGGGATGGAGATGTAAGTAAAGAAACTATGAAGAAGCCATTATACATAGACACACACACACACACACACACACACACACACACACACACACACACACACACACACAACATGCTTGTGTTTCCCGTCATGGTATGAGATGCGTGTTTTGACCCTCGGTCTGAATGGTTGCTGTGTGTCACCCGGAGAGAGAGAACAGCTCTCTGCTTCCACAGCTCATTCATTATTCACTAGGGAGAGAGAGAGAGAAAGAGAGAGAGAAAGAGAGAGAGAGAGAGAGAGAGAGAGAGAGAGAGAGAGAGAGAGAGAGAGAGAGAGAGAGAGAGAGAGGGGAGAAATAAGGAGAGAGAGGACTGCAGTGGCAGGGTGTGGACAGGGAAAAGAATACATTAAGGACAGGGAACCAATCACAAACACATACACACAACACACAAATACACACACACACACAGATGCAGTTACAGTACTGCAGCTCTACATGTATGTTACCTAGAGATACGTGACCTGCTGCATGTGAGACAGAATAGGTGCTGGTAGTGACGCATTAATTCAATTTAACCCTCCTTTGATGAGCTGCGTATGTATGTGTGTGTTTCTGTGTGTGTGTGTGTGTGTGTGTGTGTGTGTGTGTGTGTGTGTGTGCATGTGTGTGTCTTGCCCTGCGGCGTGACATGTGATTCACTGTGTCAGATGTGCCGGCTCAGCTTTCCCATCATGTACCATGTTGCAGTGAAGACAGCGGAAATCAGTATCGGGAGCACACACATGCACACACACACACACACACACACACGCTACAGTGAAGAAACATCTGACGACTGTCTGCATATAGATACTCCCTCTTCCTAGGTACACTCCTCTGTTTTCAGTTTATACACACATTCCCTGCTATTGCAACACCTTGTACACACACAAACACAGGACACAATTACACAATTACAAATATACACACAACTATAGATATACAGTAAAGACATACACACATGTATTTGCCAGGCTAATACAAATGTAGGGAACTCCTCTGCTTTTCTGCTTTGCTTTGCCAATTCAGTGTCACAAGGTAAGTGATAGTTTACCTTTGGGTATGATAAAGTTTACCATGTAGGACGTATCAACACACAAAACTTTATAAGGACCACAGAAAACCGACTATACTGTTATTGGCCAACCATTGGATTGAGGACAATGTTTTTTTGATAATTATTATTATGTAGAAGTGAGTTGTGATCTGTGTTTTGATATGCAACAAAGACCTCTGGAAACACAGAAGAAGCAGAAACAGAAACACAGACAGGGAGAAACATGAAAGAGAAGTGGGGAAGAGAGACCCACAGCAAGTGAAAAAAGACAGATGGCAAGACAGAGAGAAAGAGAGAGAAAACAAGAGAGACAGTCAAAGGGAAAGAGAAAATGAGAGAAAAAAGAGAGAAAGATGAAAAGAGAGAGTTAAAGGATGAAACAGCAGAGATGGAGGCAGACTAGATACGTCAGTGTAGCCTCAGGCAAAGAATGAGTGAGGAATGGCAAAAAATAAAGCAGCTTGGGTCAGCTTGCCCTCCTCACTGCTGACTGTACAGTCTAACACACACACACACACACACACACACACACACACACACACACACACGCCCTCCCCAGCACCAGCCATTATACATAAAAACCTCCATGTACAAACAGGTAAACACACAGACATACACACACATAGGTGATCAATACCCGACTGTCATTCAGAAGCACACACAAACACACACACATACACACACACACTGCAGATGATCAATACTTGACTCTACTCAAAAATCACCCCTCTCTCACCCCAATACACACACACACACACACACACACACACACACACACACAGTAATATTACAGTAAGCACATTCTCCTACTATTTAGTAAAATAGTGGTTTAGTTATCAGAAGTTACAAACACAGACTATTGACAAATGAATTGTTGCTCCATATCTATTTTACCTCTACCTGAAGTCCAGTGATGGCATCACCTACTGGACAAACCCTGTCACTGCACCACCGCCCTCATTCTCACAGCAAGGTGCTGTCTGTCAGGTGAGGCCAGCACGAGCACATACACACATATACACGTGTCCACATACACACACAGACACACACATAAACAGAAGACACACAATCACATGAACACAAAAACACAATCTCACATACACAGTACTCCTTCTCCCTCTCTCACACACACACACACACACCTGGTCTGTGTGTGGTCTAGATCATTATCACCCTTACTGTGTTGTGGGGAATGGAGACAGTACAGCTAGGTAAGACTGCCCCGAATACACACACACGCACGCACGCACACACACAAACACACAGAGTGGATCTGTCATTGTAGAGTGTTGTCAAGGCTTTCAATCATCTTTCCATGGCAACAGTGGCAGGATGGCAACAACGCTCCATCACATACACACACACACACACACACACATACAAACACACAAACATACACACACACCGATGGACAGACAGATAGATCGGTGACAACAACACACCACGGGACTGATTTTACTGCTCATCTGATTTTAAGAAATGGGGGAATGAGCACACACACCTTAGGGTCCAAGGTTAAGCATTTTATCCACTTGGCCAGTCAGCTAAATGACTGAAAAATAAACATTTATAAAATTAAATACCTGACTGTGAATAAATTTGATGATTTTAACGACTCTAACAAGTATAAATTGACCCTCAGAAATTGACACTTATTATATTCATGAACGAGGCCTCATAAACAGCTGATAGAAGCCTTTCTGTAAATGTAATCAGCAGTAACATGGAAGAAAAACAAAACAAGGGAAACTCATTAGGCTGGAAAGTCTCTCCATTCATCCATCTTGCCAACACACCAATCAGACATGACGACAGGTTGCCAGCTACCTGTTTTGCCAATATACAGACCAGGTGCTGCTAGCTCTTGTCATGGGCATCGAATGTGTGTGTGTGTGTGTGTGTGTGTGTACCTTTAAAAATGAGCCAGCCTGGAAATCACCAACAAACAGTATGAGTTTGATTCATCATTTTCAACCCAAGGAAATTGTTTCTTTTATGATGAAAGCATTGATTGATCAGAAAAAGCACAACAGAGAGGAGAGAGGGCCAGTGGCAGAGCAGAGGAGCTGAGAAGATAACAGGCTTATCGCTGGGTGAGAAACGGTGAGACCAGAATATTTTGACTAACCAGTCAAAGCTGCATCTACACACACACACACACACACACACACACACTAAAGGTAAGTAAGCGTCCACAAACCACGCTCAAGTTTATGACTTATAACACAAGCACAATCCTCAGCTCACTTAATACTGTCTGAATTCCAAGGTCACAAATATGTGAATGAAGCCTCAAAAGATGTTTTTTCTCTCTCACTCACTCACACACACACACACACACACACACACACACACACACACAAATACACTAAAGAAGGCAAGCAAACACATACACACATAATGTTTACAGCACATTAAAATGCACAGACACACCCAGACAGGCGCAAACACTCACATAGACAGACACACACACACACCGACAGACACAGATGAGAACTGGCACAGGACGGGCTCCATTAAACGGTGGCTGATGTTGTTGTTCCTCAGCTAATTACATCAACCTGTGTGAATTATACAGAGCTGACACAGATGCGTGTGTTACCCTCTATTGCACATGTATACATAAACACACACACACACACACACACACACACACACACACACACACACACACACACAGACACAGACACACACGCAACAGACATACAACATAAATATTCCCATGCCATCAGGTGCTAAACACACAATCACACACACTCTCTCTCACACACACACACACACTGCATAAATATTCCTGCGCCATCGACTGCTAAACACACACAAACACATACACACGCACTCCCGTTTCCCTCTCCTGGGCTCATTGACTCTGAATGGGCCACTTAATCATGCAGATGTGCTTGTTTTGCGTGTTGTCTTTCCACTACTGACACGGTGAACAGCATCGCTCCTCGTTCTCCATAACAACCCAGTGTTTGTGCTCTTTAATGCCTCTTCATGTCCTAGTGCGGGCTCACAATGGCCCGATAATGAACCTGCAATGGGCTCCCACTGGTCCTCCAACGAGTCCGCATGGACCCCACAACGGCCTCACAATGGCGCTCCCTGCCAAAGCACCTGTTAGCACTGTTGACCCAGGGAATAATGTTTTTGTATCATCATTAATTGAAATATTCATGCTGTTTTGGTTACGGCCCATGTGTCCCCCACTTCATTTGCGATGCAGATAAGTAAACAGTCATTAAAATCTGTCAGTGTCGAAGAGCAGGATTATGCCAAGATGCTCGGCTGAGTCACGACGAGCGGCTCCTGCTGGCCCAACAGAGCTGAATTATATTCATTTGTATGTCTGTCATGCTGGGACATTTTTGTCTGTGGCTGGTAAGTCTGTTGATTCTAGTAGCCTCAACAGAGTTCAAACAGCTCTTCTATTCTAAAAAAAAAAAAAACTACTGTGGCTGTGAAGAAATTAAATTGGCTAGTGAATTCTGAATCTCCTCTCCCCCTAGCCTTTGTGTTGGCTGACCAAAAAGTTAGAGAGGCTCATGACGAAAGTTCAAGAAAGGACTCTCATATTCTGCTGAAGTACTTATTTTACAGTGGTGCATGTTTTAACACATAGCTCTGGAAACTTTTTTTTTCCCCCTGGGAGGAATGTTCATGTTCAATCATCCAATTCCAATCCAATTTTCCAGTCACTGTGCTCCCTGTTTGGGTATGTTACCAACTACGCAGCTCTCCACCTCAGCAGGGTGGCATAGTGAACAGGCACCTCCATCCTTCAAATGGAGAATGTGTATGTGCCAAGGTATATGTCCTGTTATATTATGCTCTATGTGCATTGGTACTATTCTGATTTGTATTTTGTCTTTATTCTATGTTTTGTATTGTATGCTGTCTTCTTTTGGTAGCTCATGAAAATTTCCAATAAAAAAAAATATCAATCACAAAAAAATAGATTTCCCTACGGCGATGAATAAAGTTCCCCATTCTCCTCCCAAGATGCATCAGTACCCCACCCCCACTTTCCTCTAGTAATATCAAATACAGTCCAGTTGGGGAATTACAGCACAACCTTGAACCACATTGGAGGGTTGACTTCACCAAAGATGTTGCACAAGCCTTCCATTTCACAAAACGTCTTCTAAATCTTAGCCCTAATATGAGAATCACAAACTAGTGAAGTTTCATGCAGTGTGTGTGTGTAAACAAACATGAAAAAGACACTGCAGTATAATTTAAATCATTCCACGTGGAAGAGCATGATTATTCCTACAAGATTGTTAAATCACCCATTAACCCACCGGTATTAAATGTTAATTCCTTTTCTATGCGCTTTACAACGCATTTCCACTGGGCTCAGTTGGTGTGTGAAGAGATGTAGAGCTCATATTTATCTGTATTGTGAGCAGTCTTTGCATAGCATGTCATACATAATAGGATCATGCTGGGAAGTAAAAACAAATGATTGAAATACTGATTGTGGCTGGTAAGTTTGTCTACTTGACCAGTCACTTTGACAATTAACTAATCGTCATTTGGAGGCTCCTATAATCTAAAAATCTCACTGACTGGTAAAATAGTGAAAGTAGCAGGTTTATTTGAGGATTATCCAGCTATTAGGACCCAGAACCAAAGACATTCTTTTGCCCTGAATGGGATTATATTTACCTTGTTTACCTTGGACGAATGGAGGTAATTTGGTAGAATTAAATGTTCAGGACATTGAACATCGACAGACGTGTGAATTGTGTTTTAGGGTGGATGTTTCCTTTACTGCGGCTGTTCTGAGTCGTGCTGCTCTCTCCCTCTCCCTCTCTGTCTGTCGGCTGGCCGCCAGAGACAGAGATACACAGCTTGGTACAGCCGTTAGACACAGAAGCCACCCACACCACTGCATCATACACACACACACACACACACACACACACACACACACACAGAAAGAGACACAAACAGACAAGGACACACAGACATACAGACACAAACAGAAACGCAGCTACACACACACACACACACACACACACACACACACACAGTATTAACAAAGATCCCATGCCATAAAGACACTTTCCACTACTGCAGCGCAGGATTTCATCCATTATCCTGGAGAGCCAGAACCTGGAACGCCTACCTGGAGCGTTCATGCTACACTTGAAACACATTCATGTATTTACGCGTTAGAGGAAGTTGCTCACATTGATAATTATCTCCTTAGTAACATCCTCAACTTGGCCGCTGATAATGCACAAATTTTATTCAAACAATGCCTCGACAAGACAAACAGGAAGAGGGACGTTGCATGGGAGCTGCCTGGATGCTAAAACAGAAGCAGCAGCAGCCAAAGCAGCGTCCAAGGCAGCAGCAGCGTGGTTTGTCCCCTGTGCAGCATCGCTCCAGGGAGCTAGAGACAGAGACAGGTGGCCAAGTGACCGAGGAAAAAAACGACTTCGAAAGCTGATGTGATAAAAGTTGATATGGGTGTGGACCTTGCAAGAAACTGTGTGTTGACTGTGAAGCGGAGGAATACGAGGAGAGAAAAGTGCTGCATAAAAGCCAATTCCAAGAGGGATTTAGTGGACTCTCTTATTTCCTCTTATTAGCTTAAACATGATATATGTATTTTTATGCCACTTCTCTTGTTTTGCGTTGGGGTTTGGCTATTTGGCAGGTTATTATACACTTGTCATCTCTTGTTTTTGTTTTGTTGCATTAAACAGGTTTGATTACAGAGAGATTTTTGTGTTTTTTGGCACATTTATCCTGTGTTGTATTTTAAATATGTAATATGACAACACTAATTTTCAGCTAAACATATCTGGATGTTTTTGCTGTGCTTAAGTGGAAAATGTTGGCCCACTCACGCTAATGTAGGCCGGTCAAATGGCACTTCACAGCTTTTTGCAGCCTGGGATTTGGCAATTTTCTAAGGCAGGTTACACACGGAGACATTTGTAAGGATTTAATTATCAATGTGGCGACATCCTCTAACGCATAAACATGTACAAAGTAAGTCTAGTGTAGCGTAGGTGTAGTGCAAGCATCCTTTACATGCTACAAGCTACAAGTGAATGTGGCATATATGCTGTACCTAAATTGAAGACATTAAGCCAACGCTACACTTACGCTACATGTGTCTAATATCTCCAGTATACACACACACACACACACACACACACACACACACACACACACAGATAAGACCTGAGACATGTTTTGTCAGCACTTGAGCTGTTTAAACACTACTCACTGCACCATCAGAGGGAAGAAGTCATGAACCTATTAAAGTATAAGACGATTCAGCACAGGGGGAAGGACTGAGGAGGAGGAGGAGAAAGATAAAGGCTGAGAAGAGGGAAGAGGGAGAGAAATACACTGGGTAACAGGCAAGATAAAGAGAGTATGTGGCAGAGAGAGAGAGAGAGAGAGAGAGAGAGAGAGAGAGAGAGGGAGAGGGAGAGAGCAGTCCCAGAGGACTGTCTTGTTAAACAGATGGGGACTGCTGTATCACTGTGCTGGTGTGGGGTAATTTAATCACACTGCACCAATTTAATGACTCATCACTGAGCACATACACACACGCACACACAGAGCAATATTTCCTCCATACACACGCCAACCGCAAACACACACACACCCGCCAAAATCCATCTGCTCAGCATGGAGACAGGGATTGGCACATAGCCTCAAAACTCACGGCCGCCCGTCCATTAGGCAGAGTTAGGAACTGATTCGGGGCACTAGGACCCAGGGTGGCAGAAGTGGGCAGTTTCCTTCCACCAGTTGCTGTCCCTCTGAACTCTGGGAATGCTACTGGCAGTAGTAGGTAGTGAACAGAGCCAGTTTAGCTAACAGCTGCCCTGGATGATTATTTGAAGTACTGGGGCGGGTAGGGGGATCTGATGGCCTACTCAAGGCAATTTCATCTAGTCGCTAAGTGTCTGCGATGTATTACCCAAATGTCAGCATCATTATAAACCCAGGTTATTGGCAATAATTATCAGAGGTAGGGGAGCATGTTTTTCAAGAGCGGCCTTGTCCAAACCAGACAAGCTGTGGGGAAGTGTGAAATATGGCTGGCTTATGAAAATTCTCCATAAATACCCAGAAAAGACTGTAAGTTTGCAGCACTAATGGACCAACTCGGATCAGTGGATGAGTGAACCTGAAAATAGGCTCTTCGCTCTAAATGTTTCTTTCTGAATTATGAAAAATGAGTCAAATTAAAGACACGTCAGTCTGTGAGTGATTACGAGTTCTGCAATCCCAGTTTTTATGGACACTGTTTTCCTGCACTTCAACAATCATATTGGAGAAGTTGATTGGTTGATTACATAGCTGCTTTACTATATGTCCTTTGTCAGAGTTGCCTTTATTGTCATTCTTCAAATTTGTTTAATCAGCAAGCTAAACACAAACACACACAGACAGACAGACAGACAGACACACACACACACACATCAAGAGTAGTGGGATGTGTCAGTGCAGTACAGCTTTCTCCAGCTCCAGGCAGCAGAGGTGAAAACCCTGCCTGGTTTAATTAGAGAGGAAAGATTGAGCTCCTCTGATACTTTCATCAGCACTAATCCCCTCTTTCTCTCTCTGTCTCTCTCTCTGACACAGACAGACAGACAGACAGACAGACAGACAGACAGACACACCCACACGCACAAACAAAGAGACAAACACATTCAAAAACAGAAAAACTAAACTAAAAGTGAGTGAATGAATGTGTGTGGTGGGCGTGTCAGTAAATAAATTGATGTATATGTGCAATGGTGCATGCACGAATGTGTGTATGTTTGTGCATGTCTGTGTGTTCAACCCGGCTCACACCGCAGTGCTGTACTCAGATCAGCCCTGGCGGGAGTTAAGTTCAAAGCACTTAATGGCTAAACACAGATACCACTGCTCTCAGATCAGTCTGTAGCTCACATTACACTGTATGAGAAGTCCTGAAGGAAATTCAGCTAGCAATGTGAGGAACGGCCTTTAGCAGCTTTAAAGCTGTGCTACATAATCCAAACACAAACAACATAGTGGTTCCACCATAACACCTACAACACAATAAGAGGGGATTCCTACACATTTTACATATCAAAACTCCATATTCTTCCACATCCTAATATCTTGACTGGATTACAAGGTTTTGGTCAGTCTTCAGTTTGATGTTTTCTAATAAAGGCTTCATAATATGATTGTAAAGTGGGCCATATCTCTCCTTATATGAAGATTTAAGATATGAAGAAACTATTTTTCTGCAACTACTCAAGTTTCTGGAAATGATCAAATTAATATTAGAGAGAGAGAGAGAGAGAGAAAGAGAGAGAGGTCAGAGTTGAAGCAATAAGTTAAGATAGAGAGAGAGATTGCTGTTCATACACACAGTCCTGTGTGTATGAACAGCAATCTGTGATTACCAGAGAAAACTCTGTACTTCAGCCTTTGATACCACATGAAACGTAACAACATGAAGGATGGTTTTCAGCATGATATAAACCCACAAACGAGAGAGAGCAGAAGATGCAGGGCGGAGAACTGCATCGAGGACCCGGCAATCTGAATGCCGATTCTCCTCCTGCTGTTCAAACCAGTCAGGATGAAGGCAGGGAGAAGAGGAAGTTCAATCTCATTTGCCTTCTTTGGTTTCACTGCCACACAGTCAAGGGCATTAGTGTAAGGGAGTGTGTGTGTGTGTGTGTGTGTGTGAGCGGAGGGAGAAAGAAAGAGCAAGAGAAGAGGTGAGAGTGGATAGAGAGACAGGACCATGTACAGTAGCATAACAGCTTGAAAAGAAGAGAGAACAAGGGAGAGAGATAGAGAGACCAAAATAAACATAAGTAGACAAGGAGAAATAAAGAGAGAGAGAGAGAGAGAGGGAGAGAGAGACTGAGAGAAACAGACAGAGGAAGAGAGAGAGAAATAGAAAATTAGACAAAGTGAGAGAGGGAAAATAGGCAGAGAAACACAAAGAATGAGATAAATAGAGGGAGAGAGAGAGGGAAATAGACACAAAGAGAGACAGAACAGAAACAGACAGAGAAGGGAAGCTGAGGCTTGCAGGTTGCACATATTTTTGCTTCTTTTGGCAGATAAGATCAGACGAGGCAGAGCAGAAAGACTATGCAGACAGACTCAATGCTGGCTGAGCTTTAAAGTCAGCACCAGTTTACGGCTGTCCTGCCTTAATTCAGCCAGCCATTTGTTACTGCAGTCTGGCCTCACCCCGATTTAACCTGCAACAGATGAAAACTAAACCCCTCCACAACACTGCTCATTTGAATAGGTGTGTGTGTGTGTGTGTGTGTGTGTGTGTGTGTGTATAGACACGTGTGCTTGTACAAAAGCAGAGCCCAGCCTCCTGCTCCTCTTGCAACATGTTAGCAATCGCCAAGTGGGTCTTAAATTAACTACCGGCAGATTCCGCTCTACACATCACGATGAGAATAATTATGAGTGAACTTCATTTAAATGCTAGAATAATAGGTTTAATTTGAGGAAAGAGACTAGGGGGAGTTGACTCTTCTCCCTCCTGGCTCTCCGATGGTGAAATGACCTTCCCACTCCAGTCAAGCAAGCAGAGTTAGTCTCAGTCTTCTGTCGTATACGAAGCCGAAAACTTTGAGAAATACCTAACATAACCCTCTCCCCACATCTTTATCCTCGGCTCGCTCCAATTAGCTGTCATAAAAAACTCTCCTTAGCTCTTTTTTTTCCAGCTTTTCCCTCATAGGAAGGTTGTCATTCTTTGCTTGTATTCCTTACTATTAGTTTCTTGTAATAATGGTGATCTAGTAACTGAAGCCTATTCAAGCATTCTCGTCGGATTAAAGTGCCAGCTAAATGCCTAAAATCTGAAACGTAAATGACAATGCTAGCATTTAGTAGCATATTTAGCTAAAATGGATTTCATGCTACATGAGAAATTGAAAAAGAAGCACATGGAAGACTTGAGATTTAAATTAGAGATGGGTATCTGTAATTATCTCCACGGATCATGCCCCTAAATTCCTTCCCCGTGGGCCTATTTTTTTCTACTTGTTAAACACACGTCTGCTTGTTAAATGTCTGAATAAATCAGATCTCAAATTTGTAGATGCCCTCTTATCTCAACAGCTCCCTCTCTTTCACCCCTTCCTCAGTCTGAGTCATTAGCGGCTCTAGGGGATGGCCAAAGCTATAAGCTGAAAGTGAGGCACTGAGTGAATGCAAACACACACGCACACATGGCACACACATGGCATGACATCGGCCAAAATTCATTTAGAATATGACATCAGTGATCGGCTTACTGGTGATTAGCATATTCTCCAGCAGTAGTGGATCAGCAGTAATGTGAACGGTCTGTGTCATTTGGTGGGCACCAAGCAGTGACATCATTCCATCTGCTACTAGAGAAAGCTATCATACACACTGTTACACATCACTCAGCATATTGAAATATTTAGTTCATTTACTCAAGTACTAAAGTTACTATTAAAAGGAGTTAATTAAATGAGGCATTAAACAAGTTAATTAAAAAACAAGCATGGAATTGACTCAGCCAATTTTCTTAATATCATTTTTTTGTGTTCATTATTGTCTGGGTTGCAAACGAATTGCAATCATCTCACACACAGCAAGCATCAAACGGGCACGCACACACACCGACACAGACATAAACACTGCACAAACACACACAAAAAGAGACACACACACACATGCACACACAGAGTGGGATGCTCAACCAGATCCCCAGATCTGGGTAGGAGCGGAGGGAATAGAGCCTTGTTAAATCACAGCTGTCCAACAGCCACATATATCATCCAGTAGGCAGCATGATCAATTCAAAGTTTGGCTCACACCGGCCACAAATCGCTAAGTGAGATTAGAAAAGTTCAGTGTGCCCATGGTTGAGTGTTTGTGTGTGTGAGTGTGTGTGTGTGAGAGTGTGTGTGAATGTCAGAGCAGTACTCAATGACAGGACCACTGGACCCTGACGGCTGGGTGTAGTCGAGATGAACTATCGACCGCCTCATGCTGAAAGAGAGAGATAAAGGGAGAGAGAGAGAGAGAGAGAGAGAGAGAGAGAGAGCAGCAGAGGGAAGATGATGACCCTGACAAGTAGAAAAAAACAGAGACAAAGCATGTGTTTGTCTGTAGTGGTCTGTCTTTTGATGAAGGTATTTTTCAGCACATTGTGTGACTGGATGTGTGAGAGAGTGGGAGAGAGAGAGAGAGAGAGAGAGAGAGAGAGAGAGAGAGAGATGCAGGTTGACTTTCAAATATCATAACTAGGGCTAGACTGATTTATCGGGCCGATATTGGCCTTTTATTAAATACTGGTTATCAGCCAGTTGTGTGGTCCAGTGCCGTTATGACAGAGACTCCTCTCTGACCACAGCGACATAAGAACAGTTCAATAATTTTAATTTAATAATGCTTTGTGTAAATTAATTCTTAGAGGTAGTAATCTATCTCAGAGTTTACCTGCCCTTGAAGAGCTGCTAACTCTAAAAAAATTTCATTAGTCTGGGTTTCAGTGGAGAGTTTTAGTGTCCCATAATGGTCTAAATGCTGTTTCAGAGGCTTTTACACATGGATATCTCCATTGAATTTAGTCTTTAGTCTAGGACAAGGCTTAATCCCTGAATTAAATTTAAATATACTGAATATACTGAATAATGTCTTTCCAAAACATCTGTATCAGCATCGGACTTCAAAAACCCATATCAGCTGAACCCTAATCATAACACACACTGTGGGTGACAGATACCCAGACAAGGTCAAGGCTTAAAAAAGTGTAAAACCAGACAGACTACATTCTTCTTTTCTCCCCCAAACTCTCACATTATGCCCCCCAACAGTGGCAAGTGTGGGTCACTGTACATGCTGGGCTAATCAATTTCTCCTTTGGGAAGTAGCTCCACAAAATACTGACATAGACAAAGGAAGAAGAGGAAGATTCAATAAAAAAAAATATAAATCTTAAAATAAAATAAGGGGGAGAAACAGAGAGAGAGAGAGCAGAAATCTGTGAGAGGAAAATATTTCCTCTAAGATCTAAACCTATCCTGTGTGTGTGTGTGTGTGTGTGTGTGTGTGTGTGTGTGTGTGTGTGTGTGTGTGTGTGTGTGTGTGTGTGTGCTATGTGTGTGTTTGTGTTCAAGGCACTATGAATATTTCAGTAGTGCTATTTCCCTGACTCTATAAAGCCGCTCTAACCGTGACTAAAGGTTTTACTGCTGCACCCTCTCTATCAGCCAGACTCACTGTCTGTCTGGAACACACACACACACACTTACTCATTCACTCACATTTTTCGAACACTGACCTCCTGTCTTTCAAATACAAATACAACTCACGGACCACCCAGCCCACCCCTACACACACACACACACACACACACACACACACACATACACACACACCACACACACACAAACCCCATGATACCTTGTCTCACTTTCGTTACCCCCCCCAGACACACACACACACACACACACACACACGCATTCTTATTATTCTAACACTGATCTTCTTTCTTTCAATGTGAACACACACACACACACACACACACACACAGATCCCCTTCTCTCCCTCTGTGGGCAGCCAAAAGAAACACCAGCTTGTTGTTACATAACATTCCAAAATCTCATCGTCTATATTTGTGAGAGAGAACCTAGTGTTTTGTGTGTGTGTGTGCGTGTGTGTGTGTGTGTGTGTGCATGTTTCTAATTACTATGCAGCAAGCTTCATCAAAGGGTCTCTTTAATGAGAGAGAAAGGAATGAAGAGATGAATAAAGAAAGAAAAAAATAAAGACAGAGAGAAAGAGGGAAAAATGACAGGCAAAGGACAAGGGATTAAGAAAGAAGAAAGCGGCAAAGAGGAAGTACACACACACACAACCACACACACACAACCACACGCGCACACACACACACACACACACACACACACACACACACACACACACACATATGCACAGAGGATACTAGGGCTCTATCTGTCAAGCACAGTGAATGATGATATGAGATTTTGGAAGGTTATGTAATGAGCCTGCTGTTTCATACACAGTGCTGAAAACCCAGACAGCCTCCCTCCGTTTTCTTACTATCTTACTCACAAACAAGATAGCGGGAGATATGCCTTATTGGGATGTTAGTGGTTCTGTTTTTGTGATATAGCGTATGCAATGCACATACATCCACATAACACTGGAGAGTACCCAAGTGTCTCAGTGTGCGTGGGCAAAACAGAGATTCAAAAGAGCAACCCCTCTCTCTGCCTGAATAAAAATAAACCGGAGAAGTTCTCAGGTATCCCACATGCCTCAAGTCAACTCAAGTTCAACTTTATCTGTCTCAGAGGGCAATTAGAGATGCAGCAAGGCGGCACATAAAAACACATAACATAAAAACACAGCACATAAGAACATGGCACATAGAAACACATAGCATGAGAAGACAAAGCAGTCCAAAGACATGCAGTTTCGGTGAATTTGAAGACTCTGAATTGCCCATAGGCGTAAGTTTGTTTGTGTGTGTAGTGTAGTATGGTATGATGTAGTATATGATGTAGTATATGATGTAGTAAATGATGTATATGAAGTATGACTAGGTATAGGATGTATATGATGCGTATGTAGTATGTATATGTATGATGTAGTTTATGACCATATGAGTATACAAAACACAGCAAATAAAACACATACATAAAAACATCACCACCGTCAACAACCAAAAACAATCATCGTCATGCCCATTACTACTCTTGGAATGGGCCACACACACACCCTACTGATAACAGTACAAAACCAAACCTCTGCCCCTCCTGTTCAGGAGGCTGATGGACATCGCCGTAAAGGAGAGTCTGTACCTATTAGTCTTAATAGTGGGCAGTGTAAAACGGGAGCCAGACGGTAGCAGCTGAAACTCATGGTGAAGGGAGTGGGCACAGTGCCATTAACTTGCTTCATTCTAACAGGTCCGCGCTCAGCTTTCTCTTTCCTTTGCTGTATTTTCAGTAAGGCCTTTTGTGTATTGTAGGCGGGTACGGAATCATGGCCTGAGATCTTTACTCCACTGCAGTTCAGCACCCTGGACAGCTCCGCTAACTGAGGACTGTTGCCTATAGCTGAGACAACATGCAGGGTAGCCTGGCTTGTAGTAGCCACTGCTGGGCCCTAATAACTTGTTTCAACTACAACTAAAGTGGATGTTCTTGAAATTAACGAATATTAATTATGGAAACCAAAATCATGGTATACAATTAGTGGTTAAAGTACCTGAATCAAGTATTTTCTTTTCTTTCTGTTGTTTGTCTGATTGCTGAGTGCTTACTCTTACTATGCCAAGCCCAATTTTGGTTTGGCTGCAACCTTGTCTCTTGCCTCCACCTCCCCGCTGTGGGCCCCAACCTTGATTCTCTCACAGTGTGTTTGCATTTTGTTTCCTTGTGATTAGGAATGCTCTTGTGCATAAGGCCTTACTGAAAGCCAAATTAGGCACAACAAAACCTTGAATTTGAACAATGCCCAAGTGTCGAGTCGACATGGTGAGATTAGAAGAAAGAGAGAGAAGGAGCTGAAGAGAGGGAGGTGTGGAGGGATGGCGGGGGGTCGTACTCACTGGGTGCTTGGCTGAGATTCTGCCGGTCACCACACTGGTTTGGCACCATGTGGAGGAGATGTAGTTCTGAAGTGTTGTGGGGAGAGAGAGAGAGAGAGAGAGGGAGAGAGAGAGAGAGACAGAGAGAGAGAGAGAGAGAGCAGTAGAGAGGAGTAAATCAGATACAGAGGGCCAACTAAACAGTCACTTCAAACAACCTAAAGGCCTTGATACAAAGGCAACATTCTGAGTCAATAAAAAATGACAATTTTGCCAAGCATTAGGATATACAGTATTTTCTCATTACAGTATATTTTTAGAGTCAGTCATGTTACCCATGATGTTGGTCCTGATCCACATTCAGCCTGAAAGAAATACTGCCATCTTCATTGCCTTCATTTAATTTTCCCATATATCATCACTCTAATTCTGCCTTCAGACCACTAGCAACAACATTGCCATGCTACTGTCCTTTGCCCAATTCGAGCTAGCTGTTTGCTGGCAGTAGTGCCAGTAATACAGAAATAATAAGCAGGACATACAACAACACTACTGTGCTATCGGCTGGTGTTAGGTGATGGAAAACAAAAGTTCAGCTGCAGCCAACTTTCTTCCCCAACAAACGAGGAAACAAGGGGACTATGGTCAACACTGGCTGGCTGATGTTTTTCTGGTAGAAGATGAATGGGCTATAATTGGCGACAGGTGTTGTGAAGCCCCTTTGAAACTGTAACTGATTAAGGGCTACACAAACAAACTTGACTTGTTTTCTCGAGTTGCTTGTGGTGTGATCGCACAGTAAAGGTGTTGATACACAGGGAAACTCTCAAGGCAACAAAACCCGATGTGCTGCCACAGCTTTGTTACATTAATCACATACAATAAAACTATTTTTGTTGCAAAGAAACATTTAAATACACTCTTGACTCTGCATCTCACATTGTTGCCAGTTGCTGATAGTGTTGCCTATCCACACTGCCCTAACGATTGCCAAGTGAATCACCACCATCAGAAGCCAAGCAGCTCTTGTGACAGCCAGAGCAGTTCATTAGCAGAGTTCAATAAGCACAGAGTGAGAAACAGAAGCTGTAGCTCCCTACAGAGTCTCAGGAGGCTCGTGTGGAAGGACAGTCAGAACCAGAGCTACATCTTCTGTCTGCCTATTCAAAACAGCAGTGGCAATAAACAAGAAACCAGCTCAAATGAGGGTGTTGTACTACTACACTATCACACCACAACAGAACGCATCTAGGCCTGTGAGTGCTCTCTGGTGTAAGGGCGGTGTAATGACACCCTTAGAGTCATTCTGTTGCAGGGTGTTACTGTGCTGTATTGGGCAACTGTGGATACAGGAGCTACAGCAGAACTGAAGACCTTGTCGAAAAATTGCAGCAAAGAAGTGTGTGGATATTCTTCCATTTTACAGTACAGTATTACTCTTGAGTTTTCAACTGGAATACTGAGAGTAGGAGTGGGATATCATGATGATGACATTCCCACCTGCACAATTTCAAGGTGGGTTAGTACTAGATAAGTTTGCGTGGCTCACCAACACACTTCTAGTGTAACCACACTGAACCAAACTGTGCACAAAAGTAATGGAAAAACAAAAACTGTATGATCTGTTCTAGGCTTTCTGGCCTTCAGCCTTCTCTCGACACTTGGTTTCACTTTGCTGTAGTGCTGTTCCCGCTCCAAGGAGAAAAGTCTGGAAAAATCCATATCTCAAGTGAGCAAAAGGGGGCTTTGGCATTGATTGTGAAAGATCCTGTTTGTCAGACTTGGCGTGAGAAATCAAAACTTACCTAAAGTTAGGTCTTGCCTTCATCCTATTTGGTGTGTGTGTGCATTCATATGTGTGCCCTCATTATATGTTCACATTTTAGGCATTTCATTGACATTCTTATCCAGCTTATAATGAGTGCAAGAGAATAAGGCTAAATTCCTAGATCATAAACATTACGAGACACCAATAGCAAAAAGTGCGAGGGTCAGAGCCACAGCGCCCTGACAACAGATGTAGCCTCACCTTGCTCATCATGCATGAGAGAATCCCGTCTACAAACGTGGACTTGATCTTGTGAACCTAAAGGCAACAAAACAGCCATTTTTATAGTACTTTGATACTGTAGATACTGTTACATGATACATGTCCTCAAGTGTACAGATTTTAAGTATAGATGCAAAAGGGACTGTTTAACTTTGCTCCTCCAAAATGCCGGTAAAATAAACAATATATTGACTATCTCACATTTGATTTGGATGGTGGGAGAATCCCTTCTGCCTTAGACTTTAATAAGCAGAGGAAACCCTTTGTTTTAGGATATTGTTGATGGACAATAATACCACATGAATCAAGAAAACCAGTTGTGACCACGACTGACCTGTCTGTACTCCAGAATGATCTTTGGCAGAGGGTGCAGGTCCTGAAGCTGCAACAACTCCACAGACATGAGAGAGGAGAGGAAGGAAGAAATAAATAGTTTATTAAAAAGTTCAGTTGCACTTTGGACTTAGTAGGACTTAGTTGGACTTGGTAACTTGCACTATCCCCTTGCACTGTATGTGAGTTGTTGTCTTTGTATCATAAATGTCAATATGGACTGTGAAAATCTATAATTCTGTGTACCTATTGCACTGTGTGTATCACCTGTACTTGGCGATTGTTTATCAAATCCCAAGAAGGAATGGTGTGTGTGCACATATGGGCATTTCAAATAAGATTCTTGGATAAAAAGAGACCTGGGGATCAGAAAAACATAAACAAAACTGGCATACCTGTGTGTGTGTGTGTGTGTGTGTGTGTGTGTGTGTGTGTGTGCGTGTGCGCTCCTCACTGCAGCCTCTGATGTTGACTGCTGTTGTTTGTTGATGGTCTTGGGAAGCTTCTTGTTCTCACAGCGCTCATGGAGGCGCAGCTTCTCAAACAGAACCTTCAAACAGTGGAAATCAACAACCACACACACACACACACACATCCCGAGTGAGTTCCTACACATTTTACACTTGACACTTAGTTTCTTGCCTGGACTTAACTCAATTACACCATATCACTGTAAAATTGAAAAATGTCCATATGCTCCCAAACCTCTTTGTGCAATTTCTGTTTTCCGTACATTTCCAGACCTTTATCTGGATGTAGCACACACAACTACAGGGAGAGGTGCATGCAAACATAGGCACTGACAAACACACACACAAACAAACAGACAAAAGGTACAGACCGTTCGTAGCTGGGTGCTGCTGGAGACCAGGAATATTTGACCTGCCGCCTGGTGGGCCTCCTGCTCCAACTGCTTCAACTTAGTCTGAGAGAGAGAGGGGGGGGGGGGGGGGGGGGGCAAGGTAAATCAAACTTGCGTCTTTGTAAGTAGTAGTATTTGCAAATATTTGGGTTTGGGTTTGCTTAACCCTACTTAGATGCTGGAGCTGTTGGACAATAAGCTGAATGTTTAGTTTACAAAATGTTTCAAAGTCTATCTAGTAGGCATTTCTGTGACTGTCAATTTACATCACACAATCTCAATTAATCTGATGCAAATCCCACCCATATGCTACTTGGTTAAAAAAAACACTAAGAATTACAGTATTAGCACTATTTGAACCAGGGCTGGAATGAATAAAATTTTATGAGTAAGATAAATCCATCCATCCCTCGGTCAATAAATCAACATTTCAGTGTCGTGTCATATGACATTAATGGCTGATGCCTCGCAAGATTCTAATAGAATTTATGTCAAGAACATATGTCAAGCTTGCATATACAAGAACATCACAGTAAAGCTTGCAGCAGTGAGTATATGGGTGGTAGTTAATCTTTACTGTAAAATCACAGTAAGCAGTATTTTGAAGGTTGGGTGAAAAAAACAGGTGACTGCAGCCTTGAATATGATCCTATTTCTATAAGTAAAGGTCTCAAGATAGTTAATAACGGCAATAATATTCCATAATGATTTACTTTCATGCCAGCTATTTTTTTTAAAAGGTACATTTTTTTTCAAATGGTGGATATCTCATTTTAGAAGGAAACTTTTCATATATGCACAGCTGTGAATGAGTGTGTGAATATAGCAGCCAGTCACTCATTAAACAGGGTTATAACTTTCCAATCAAATATTTAATACCTTTTCTTGACTGAATTTGAAGATTTTTGTTGGAGCTCAATATGATGTATACTGATAATACGAGGGCAATATGGCTGTAAACTAGGCCACATCACTCTATAGCTGAAGATTATTATTAGCAACATAAATCTCAGCACAGTATGTCAAATGACAGTGGGTGTACAGCTACATAGAATATGTAATCCTATGTGAATTGTGACTGAACAAAAATACTTTTTAAGACTTTTTTTTCCCACATAATCCTCCTTTCTCTCAGTGGATATAAACCCTAAGAACAAAGAGTTGGAAGGCAGTTGTGTTGTTTTGATGCCAATAAAGTAAATTTATTGCAATAGGATGCCTGATTTTTTTGCCTACCCACCGTTAGCTAGCCAAAAACTTTTCAAGATATAGAAACTATAAAATTCATTTTCTAGACTTGTCTATAAACCCTGTAGTAAAGCTGTGGACTTTATTTCAGAAGAGGCCTGTTAATATGTGTAAGACAGAACTAGTCTTGTCTCTGCTTCCCTTCAGTGGCCTAAGGCAGACTGCTATGTTAATCTGTGCTGCACACATCAGTCACACAGCAAGGGCATTAGGATCACACACACAGACAGACCAGTGACAAACAGCATTAGCTAACACGTACCCAAACACACACACACACACACACACAGACATATGCATAAACAAATACATGCATACGTACACAGTATCCACAAACAGACACTTACACAAACATTTTCTCTCACAGACACACACACACACACACACACACTGACTCATTAACACACACAGAACCAGACAGGGTTTAATGACTGCTGTGATAATCCAGTGGAATAAGGAATGAACTCTGTTTTCTCCCGACGGCCGACACAGACAGCATGATAAACATGCCGATGAGACGGGGATGGAGGGAGGAGAGGGAGATCGAGAGAGACACACTGGGAGAAAGAGGGAGAAATGGAGAGCGAGAGAAAGGAAGAGCGGGAGAAGGAAAGGGAGAAGGAGGGTGAAGGAAACAGAGAAGCAAGATGGAAGGAAAGGGGAGAGAAAAGAGAGAATGAGACAGAGGAAGGAAGAAAGAGAGAGAGAGAAGGGGAGGGAGAGGCACATGAGAGGGATATATGGAAGAGAAAGGGAGGAATGAGAGAGAACAGAAGAGGGAGAGAGAGAGAGAAAGGCACTTGAAGAGATATATGGGAAGAGAAAGCTGGAGGGAGAGGGAGAGGGAGAGGAAGGGGAGAGCAAAAAAGTGAAAGGTAGAGGTGCTTGGAAAGACATATGGGGATGAAAGAGGAACACCGAGAGAGGTTGAGTCTCAGACAGAGAGAGAGAGAGAGAGAGATGATGAAAAGTAAATAAGGAAGATGAAGGAGCGTAAACACAGGGAAAAAGAGGGAGCGAGGGAGGGCAGAGGGAGTTAAAAGATGAGTAGCCCTCCTCATACACAATTCAGCACAAACACGGGCAGAGTGTTTTGTTCTTTAGCTGGGGTGGCACCCACACACCAGCAGCTCATTACAAGTCTGACTGGAGGAGACAATGCTTCTAAACAACTTGACAGGCGAGCAAGGGGAGAGAGAGGCGAAGGCCTGGGGATGGAGGGAGAGAGACAGAGAGAGACAGAACGAGGGGAGATAGCGAGGGAGGGAGATAGAAAATGGGGGAAAAAGAGAGGAAGAGAGATGGAAAGCAACAGAAAGAGGTAGGGAGAGATCGGGGAATGCGGGAGGGAGAGAGATTTTGCAAGTTAAAGGATTTAGAGAGAGTTGAAATGTAATAAAAATGATAAAGTGTGCAGGGGGGAAAGGATGAGAGAAACAAAGAAGGAAGGGGGAGGAGTAGGCGAGACACGGGGCGGGTGTGGAGGGCGAACTGCGGCTGGACCTTGATAGAAAATGGCATTTGAAACCAACAAACATCAGTCTGACGAGTGAGATGGTTAGATAGGCAGAGCCTGACAGCATGATGGACAGAGGCAGAGGAAGCGTCACTGGCAGGAAGAGCAATGGAGGAGAGGGAGACGGAGACAGTGGGAGGGAAATGAAGAGACAGAGAAAGACAGAGACAGAGGAGGGGGGAGAGAAAGAGAAGGGGGGAGCTGGCAGACATGTGCCCAAATTCCAAATTATGTCCCTTTCTCTCTCTCTGTCTCTCTCTCTCTTTCTCACTTTCTCTCTTTTCCTCCGCCCAGAGCAGGCTCCAGACTGCCTCATCAATATTAAATGCTGTCCCTCAGTACTGTTTGTGACACACACACACGCACACACATAAACACAGAGGGCATGGCTGGGATCTCATGTTGTTGGGCAATATTTTGGATCATTTCAGTGAGATTAATCATCTCCTTTCACACAGAGAGCATCAGAGTGTGTGCTTAGGGTTTATTCCCTGTCTGTTATTTTCTTTTGGTATCAGCTAATGTTGATTTGTGGCTGATGAAACACATCAACCTCATTAAGATATGCATGTCCTACAGAATCGGTATAGTGAAAGTGAAAAAACACAAACAGGATCCAATAGAAGTTTATAGAGAGTCATGCATAACAAAATCTGAATAACGACGGCAGAAAAAACAGAAACAGGATCTGATAGACGTTTATAGAGAGACATGTATCCAACAGAATCTGAAAAGTGACGGCTGAAAAACACACACAGGACGTGATGGAGCATTACTGAGCGACATGTGTCCCACAGAATTAGAATAATATTGGCCGGGAAGAAGAAAGAGGATGAGAGAATAAACTTTGCATGGTGCAGCCTGACAGCCTGGAGGGATCCTCTGCTTGGTGTTTAGACGGGTGAACTTGACAGCTCAGATAAAAAGAAATCCAACATGACAGAGTAGGGACATGCGTGACAGCACACGAACAGGCACATATTACAACAACACTAACACACACACACACACACACACACATGCGCACACTGTAGCTGACTGCAAACACTGGAATGCCTCGGTGTGTGTGGGTGTGTGTGTGTGTGTGTGTCGGGGGGGGAGGCAGGCGGAGTGATGCTCTTTCCTGCAGCACAGCCTCTTTAAGGAAACAGACAGACTCTCCATCCTATTTATAGAAACACAGCAAGGCACAGGACTCTCTCTCTCTCCACAACAACACCCCTGCTGCTGCCTGCATGAGTTGTAAGTGGGTGTGTGTGTCTGTGTGACTGCCTGAAAAAGTGATTATGAACGTGTACGTGTACGTGTACGTGTGTGTATACTTGTGCGCTCTGAACATGTGTACGTCTGTCGCTGTGTGTGTCTACCATCTCTCTCAGATGTAGCCTCCAGCACTGGTTTATATCTGCATGTAAACAGGACAGGTCTCTGGAGGGCATCCACCCACCACATCACTAATCCTACCCAGAAAAAACAAAACAAAAAAACAAAACAAAACTATTCTTCTCTCTTTGTTTTTCTTTTTTTCCCAGAAGTCTCTTCAATTTCTCATTCCCTCCCACTGTTTTGCTCCCAGTTGTAATAATGCAGTAGTTATCTATTGGACTGTGTTTCAGCAGCCAGACTAAAAATGCAATGAGCTAAGAATAATGGGGTACAAACTTGAGCAGACGCTGAATACCTATATGCTATCATACCTATATGCACACTGGCCTAAACTAAGCTTCCCAAGAGGAGCTTTTCCATTAAGTGTATTAAATATGATAGAGTGGACGAATTGTTGTAAGCTGTTACATAGGGCTCCAACACACTTTCCTTTTCAAAGATATATACTGTATTTTTGTCAAGGCTGTGATTTTGTGACTGCATTTGAAGGTTTTGGTCAGTGTGCTGTATATTGATACCTTGATAATATGACTGTCATCTAAGCCATATTGACGAGAGATGAAGATTTTTCAATAAATATCACATTATTTGAAAGGATTGTGGGTTTACAATTACATGTGTAGTCATGTGTATATGAGGATAAAAACCTAGATATTTTTTCATACTTTTTGTGAAATCCCCAATCTTTTCAAGAGCTAGAAATCAAATTAATTTTCCATACATTTCCAGACTTTCCAGACATTCCAGACAACATTCTCCCCGTTCCAAGATAAGGAACAAAAACACACTGTAGGACTTTCGCAATATTTTTGGACTTGTGAAATTATGGTTCACATCTGCTTGAAATTATTAAAGATGTGCTGAGCTCAACGTTTGCAGCAATATCTCTCTCGAAACTCTGGAGGCCACAGATTTTCAATTCTTTTCATAAAAAAAAACCCCAAATCAAGAATGTGTACAGAATTTAAAAAGGATGGTATGTTTGCTAGCTAGAGCATTGGTAACCCAATTTTGTCTACCAATCCCTATGATCATAAACAATGAACTGAGTAATAATAAACTTGTTTGTGGCAGGTTCAGTTCCGAAGTGCGATTTCCCAGAAAAACAGAACGCAGTGGAATAGAGGTCCATTACTGCCATGAAATTACTTCAAATAAGCCTGTCTATCTTTAAACACACTAAGCAGAAGATATTTTTGTATATTCTTCTCCTGTTCTATTGTTGTGTTCTGGATGGGAAATTAACATTAGCCAAGAGGCAAATGTTGATAAATCCTGGCTGTGGGTGATAAATTTGTCCACTGTACAACCCGCTTTGAGAAGAATTCCTCTATCTTTTGGAGCAACTTTTCTGCTCTAAATATAAATTTGCCTGTTAAAATCCTCAAATTGGTTGGGAAACTTTGAAATCCACTAGCCACAATTGCCGTTGGACTACAAAGGTTTGTTTTTCTGCCCTGGATGTGCTGTCTTACCCCCAGCATGTCTGATGTTCTCTTCAGAGCCTCTTTGTCCACATGGATGCGATGGCTCTCCATGGCTGAAACAACAAGAGCAGACATTTACCTATCCACAGGGTCTGATGTAACAAATCTGTGTACTATCAATCCAGGGTGATCACCTATGTAGACTCCGCCACAATAACTCCTACAGAGGGCTCATTAGCACCATATCACTGCAGCATCAACCTATTTTAACAATGCGATATCATCTCTTAGTCAAGCGTGTCCAAGGATGAAGATAAATGATCGACCAGCCAATATCGCATTTTTCTCTGTCCTTAAGCTGAAGGGGATACAGCTACAGTTTGCACTTTATTTGGTTATTCTGGGTTGTTATTTCTTCACCAGAAATGTATCGCATTGGAATGGAAAAAAAAAGGTTTGCTAGCATTCCAAGCATTCCTTATTCAAACTAAAGGGCACAGCAAGAAAATAACCAATTAAAATTCAATGTTAGGCGCTTGAATTAAGTGAATTTTGTTAAATAAGAAGGTACAATTACTGGCTGTGGGAATGTGAAATGGCCCTCACCTGCTAGAACAGGGATCATGCTCAGCTCCATGTCTGAGTAGAGCTCCCACAGCCCCTGGCTCTGCACACACAGGTACACAGAGTCAGTTAGTTAATGTGTATGTGCATTTGTGTGTGTGTGTGTGTGTGTGTGTGCGTGTGTGTGTGTGTGTGTGTGTGTGTGTGCCTGCTAACCTGTAGTTTAGAGCACAGCTCCATATTAAGCCAGTAGAGCAGAGTGAGACTTGAGATGACCTGAGAAACCTGACAGAGAGAGAGAGAGAGAGAGAGAGAGAGAGAGAGAGAGAGAGAGAGAGAGAGAGAGAGAGAGACATGCCACAGTTACATGCCAAGCTTGCTTCCTGGAAGAATATGTTGTGTGGATTTACTAGACGAATCAATCTTCCTGGTGCCTGGGGCAGGAAAGGTGGCCCAGGTGGTCTCGGGCAGTGTTTTGCTGTGTGTGTGTGTGTGTGTGTGTGAATGTTTCCCCTATCCCTGTATAGGCAGAATGAACCGGAGGAGGATATAAAAGAATTTCACTAGTGTTGGTTTCAGTGGAGAGTTTTAGGGTCACATGGTCTACATGCTGTCTCAGAGGCATTTCCTTACTGGCACCACTAAAGTCACATTATAACTAACCTTCTTGGTGCCCAGGACAGATGCTGTGGGGGGTTTTCTGCAGTGCTTAGTGAGCAGATCCTGGTAGCAGGAGGCTGGGTCGGCAGGGTCCAGCAGCCACCCTGACACCTGGGGGTCCTGGACACGACAGCCTGCCACTGGAGGACAAATAAGAGCCAGGATATTCGGAGTTCACTACACATTTTCCATTACCAAATGTCACACTTTTCACCAGTTTCAATGTGATTTATGTGGATGGCTGGGCGACATGGCCGGGCAACAAAAATCAATTTTTGAGACATTAGGGTGTACAACTACATAAAATGTGTAGTCATCTGTTTATTGTGACTGGTCAACAGTGTCTTTTGATTCTTTTGCAGACCTGTAATTCCCAAACTTTTCAAAACAAGTAAATTATAAAATTAATTCTCTATATTTGTCCAGACTTTCCAGATATGGGTAGGAACTCTATGTGTGTTTTTTTCAGCTGATTCTTCTGGGGAAGCACTAGTTATGGCTTCCACTGTTTCTAAGAGATTATTAAAAATCTGTTTGAACCATGCTGCTCTTTCTTGCTTAAGTTGAAATGTGTTTAACTTTTAAGGCCTTGTGCACTCAGCACTAAAACATGCTCAGCTGTCAGTGCTGTTGGGAACACGCATCTCCTTTCTTAGGACTGCATATTGAAAATGCAGGTCCTGCTTTTAGTGGCTGTGGTCTGATCAATATTTGTGGACCTGATGAACTCAAAGTCAAAGTTAAAAACTCAGTACTAAAATGTGTAGTGAAAGTCGTAGTAGCTAGCCTATATGAATAAACTGAAGTCTTATTACGGTATTTCAATTATTCAAAGGTCATTTAGGGACAATTTAACTGTTTTCCTTCAGAATGAGATATCCACCATTGGATTTAATGTGACAACTACTCTCACAAAATGATTTTCACAAAATGAAAACAAAACATGGTATTTAACAAAGGACAAGGCATAATTTAAGTCCCTGGTTGAATGATTACACACTGGATCATCTAAATTTCACAGATATTGAATGATGAACTTTAAGTCCTGATTTTGTTTTCCTCTGAACAGAGATATAGTAGTGTTTTGGAGCAGAACTCAACAATTGGAAAAAGATGTGTGTGTGTGTGTGTGTGTGTGTGTGTGTGTGTGTGTGTGTGTGTGTGTGTGTATGGCAGTCAGCCCATGCCTTGTTTCCAGTTGAGGTGTTCTCTGTAGAGCTGCAGAGCTGTACGGAGCAGGTCCTTGGCTTTATAGCACACCACCAGTTGAGATCTGGATAGTACCTGCAACAGCATCTCTCTGTGGGACACACACACACCTATGAATAAGTCTGTTTTTGATGCTGAATAAGTGTGAAACACCAACAAACACACACAACACAAGCCTTTTTTTTTTTACAATCAATGCAAAAAAACAAATGGACGTAAACACACATGCACATACACACACACTTATACACATACACACTCACACATACTCACACTCTCAGTCTCTGTCTCACACACACACACACACACACACACACACAGACCTAGTAAAGCGCTCCTGGCTGTGTTGTGTGTGTTGCTGGGCCCATACAGGTGTGTGTTCCAGTTTTAAGTAGACCAGACTGTCGTTTGGTCCCAGTGAGTCCTGCGGTGCGCTGCGGTCCAGATCCCTCTTCATCAGAACCAGGAGGCCACACACTGCTGGAGGGAGCTTCTGTATCACACACACACCAGAACCGGGGAGGGAAATTAACACCAGCCACCAGTTAAATCAGCAATAAGCCACAAGAGTCGGTGGTTTACACTGCTTTTAGAACAGCTGGGATCGCTTAAAGCATGATGCAAAGCTCTTCAGTGGCTTGTTCCTTAAAGGATGAAAATGTTGTTATTCTTTTGCCATGCAATATAGTTCAAGTAGTTATTTTAGTGATTTTGAGTTAGCACATTCATTTTTAAATTAACCGTCATGCAGATACAGATGTGAATTTATTGGGTATTTTACAACGGCTTTGAACATGACTCAGCCAATCGCAACTAACGACCGGAACTAAACGTTTTATATTGCTACATTTTATCTGTGGCTGTTAAGTCTACCTATTCCATCAGCCATCAACAACTCTTGTTCAGAGGTTTGCTTTTTAAATTCCCCTGTTGTTGTATCTGCGGGATGGACAAGTTTCTCACCCTGATATGGACACAAATACAGTGTTTTTTTTTACCCAGCGAAAAGGGTTCAATGTACGCTATCCCTAAATCTAAAAGCAAATTATATGGTCAGTTATTTATATGTTACCATTGTTAATTAATTGGCAAACAAAACTATCAAGCTATATTTAGTTAGGTAAGAAGATTTTTTAAAAGATAATCCCAAATCAGCTGTCTACTCCAGACCGAGATTCTATAGTACAACCATTTAAATTGCATGATTCTCCTGAAAAAATCATGACACCTAGAAAATGAATTTGCACATTCTGTGTATATGCTCTTGCACTGGACTTAAAATTTGCAGTTTACAGATTTTGCACATTAATAAACTGTCGATGCTTTCCATTCAATAGCATCTCTGTATTAGCATGTCAAGGATGTTGTAGCTTTAACCTTCAATATTTTTATCCATTGTACTGACATCTATATTCTAATCTTTGTGCTGCATTGATGCAGTTTCCCCTTACAGATCAATAAAGTTCAGTAAAGTCATCTTATTCATCTTATTTTTGGAGCACCTATGCTCCTTAGGATGAACGTCACTACAGCACCCTGGACCGGACTAACACCAAGCTACCTGTCCCGCAGCCCTGCTCACCTGTTCTGGGTCTAACTGAGTGGTTCCATCCCGGTACACCATGGTCAGCACCAGCGCCCTGGCCTTCCCTGCCTCCTCAAGCACACGTATCCTCTCCTCTGGATTCAGCTTCCCAGCATCCTTTACTCTGGGGTCAGATGTCATGGCTACGGTCAGACAGGCAGCTTTGGATTGGTTCTGGGGTTCGGCACTATTAGCCCCCTCGAGGGCTGTTTTTGGCTCATTTGGAGCACTGTCCGGCCCACGTTTGGCCCGCTTCTGCTTGGGTGGTTTGGAGGTTGTGGAAGGTCGAGTATTTTTGGAAGCATCCCTAGTTGATTCAAGCCCCCTCTCTTCCAGTGAGGCAGGCTTCCTCTTTCCATGCCTCTGTCGAGTTTGTTTCAGGGTATGTGTGTTTATGTGCGCCCCTAACACTATTTCTGTTTTATGTATGGGACTGGCTTTAGCTTGAGGTTCTTGGGCAAAAGCGGGAAGGACGCGTGGGTGTTTCAGGGTGGAGGTTTTGGGGCTGGTTCCCTTCTGCCCTGCTACTCCTTCTTCCACCGCCTTTCCTTGGGAGGAACGGGGCGGCTCCCATTTCGCAGGACGCCTGGTTAGGGAGATTTTGGGTGGAGGGCTCGCATTTTGGGGCGGGAGAACTTCATGCTTCCTCTTCAAGGGGAAGGAGGGGAGCAGGGGAGGCTGATGTGGGATTTGATGGATTTGGGGGGGTGGCAGTTTGCGCCTCTCCAATCTTCCATCTGGTCGCGTAGAGGTCAAGTCCAAGTCCAGTTTTGAGGAAGAGTTCTGCCCAGAGGTAGAGGGGTTTGACGGGGTCAGATCTCCACTTGAGCCGCTCCCTCTGGTGCTTCCATTACCAGTCTAAATAACAGAGAGAGAGAGAGAGGGGTGGTGTGAGGTCAGACAGGGACAAAGGAGAAAGAGAGAAAGAGAGAGGCAAGAATAGATTTACAAGGACTCATTCTGAAACGTCAGAAGGCACTTGAAAATAGACTCTACCTTTCTGCGCTGTGGTTCTATTACATATACAGTCAATACATAAGAGCAAATCAGTTTAGGTAAGTGGGCAGGAGGAGGAGAACGAATACAGCAAAGTTATAGCAATCACATTCTCTAGTTGCACATAATTAGCTTGGATACAGAGAAGAATGCACACCTTATTTGATTATTCCCACTTATAGTAAAGCTAATTTTAGAATGAGAGCATAATGCAGAATTTGTGAGAGAGATGGAGAGAATGAGAGCTGAGAAAGCAGAAAAACAGGGGAGCACGTGGGTGAGTGAGAAAAACAAGACAGAAAGTAACTGGGAAGCCAAACAAGCAGTAAAAGGGAGGAGGGGTGTGAAGAGACAAATAAGAAATGTCTATTTAACCCTGTCAGTTGTCAAGTTTTATTGCTTTATAAGGCACAGTAGTGTACCCATTCAGCCCTCAGCACTGTGTCCCAGACAGAGACACAGACAGTCAGACACTGTTTGTCTGACACAGCCAGCCCGGAGCTGTGACAGGGTCACAGACACACACACAGACACACACACACTCACACACACACACATACAAACAGGTGGCTAGACAAGGGCTAACCATGCAGCAAGAAATATTCTGACAGAGAGGGGAGGGGGGGGGGGGTGCAAGGGCGAAAAAGAGAGGAGGCAGAAAAACAGCGAAACAACGTGATGGACAGAAATCTGAGTCCCATCTCCCAAAAGTACGTTGCCACCTCCCTGTAACCTTCCCAGTATCTTAACACCATCTCCATTATTCATACCCACAACTCCCACCTCTACTTATGCATAAGAAGAGTGCGTGCATGTGCACATGCACGTGCATGCTTTGGAATTTAGGGAAGGGGAGGGAAGAGGTGTGAAGTTGGATATTTTGAGGATTTTGAAAGACCAAATGTGTAAGTGTGTGTGTGTGTGTGTGTGTGTGTGTGTGTATGCATGCAATTGTGGGTGTCAGCAGTGGGTACAGTAAGTAGGAATTCCTGTGATTCAGCTCCCTGAGGAAAATCTTCCTCATTTCCCTGTAAACACAACCCTTTTCCTGCTGACAAAGTCATGAACCCCCCCTGGGTGCTGTGCTACGGGATATAGATAGAAAACCAAGGCAGGCCATGGCCCGAAGCCCAGTACTGAGTGCATGTGAGTGTGAAAGAGTGAGGGAGGGAGAGAGAGAGAGAGAGAGAGAGAGAGAGAGAGAGAGAGAGAGAGAGAGAGAGAGAGAGAGAGAGAGAGAGAGAGAATGGATTGGTGTGCATTGACTGACAGCAGATATCCATATTGCAGCCATCTTAGCTATTGCAGTGCTGCTGACCGGAGCAATATGGTCAGTCCTGTACCTCCTCTCTCTCTTTCGTAGTTCCCTTGCTCTGTCCATCCATCTCTCTATCTCCCTCACTCTCCTCCTCTGCAGTTCTCTCACTGCACCTATCTCTTCCTCTAAAGTTATCCCACTCTATCCATCCATCTCTCTACCTCCCTCCCTCTCTGTCTCTCTTCCTCTATAGTTCTCACTCTCCTTCCCTTTCTCTCCCTCTTTCTCCCTCTCTGCCACTTTGTATCGAGGACTACTTTGTCAGGCCTTTTTTTTTTTACTTTTACTTTAGCACCCAGTGGGGAGCTATCACTTCTCAGCATGCTGCAATATTGCCGACGTTTCTCGGTTTCACACAAGCTGGATTGGTTTCTATGTGCATCTGGGGAAATGGCTAGATAGAAGCCTAATCCTTTTCAAAGCAACTATTTTCATCTCAGGGTTTTAGGTGGGCTGTGCTGTACACACTGGTGCTTCTGTATAGAGGGATTATGGAGGGAGAGAGGGAGAGAGAGAGACAGAGAGCCATTTGATGTGTTCAAGCAGAAAAATAAGATACATCTACAGTATTTTAATATGATACAATGTAAAAAGTAAAACAAACCAAAGACATAAGCCATACAGCCCCTGTCTTACTGACATTGTACAGTGTCAAAAAAGCAGAAAAGCCCTACAAATTGTATCAAACATATATCTAAGGGAGTCAATAGTGCTTCATATAAAGTTGTCTCATGGCTGTTATGTAATATGGG
The DNA here is from genome assembly GCF_046629955.1 of Centroberyx affinis. Taxonomy (NCBI): domain Eukaryota; kingdom Metazoa; phylum Chordata; class Actinopteri; order Beryciformes; family Berycidae; genus Centroberyx; species Centroberyx affinis. The sequence goes on from NW_027279639.1 coordinate 971,613, forward strand.
TAATCTACCCAACTCCCCAAACCATCCTTGCAACACAGAGACTCACTTGTATGTTGTCATGGTGATGGAGGGATATCTCTGGATGGGGGTTCCCACGGAGACAAGGGGCTCTGAACCCTGACCCTCTTGCCACCCCCTCCTGGGACAACGTTGGTGTGGGACGTCTTCTTGTACGTGAGTCCTCTAGGGGAAGGGAGGAGGCAATAGCGTTTTCTCTCTGATCATCACTTTTCAGACACGTCCTCAATCAGTGAACCTGCACAGTTGTGTTGACTGTGAGAAAGTACGTGTTGTGCAAGCATGTGTCTGAGTAAGCATGTGTGAGCTTGTACAGTGTGTGTGTGTGTGTGTGTGCCTGCGTGTGTGAGACCCCAGCAGTGTGTGACTATTAGGCAAGGTCAGCCTAAGTCCTAGCTGAGACCAAGTTGACACTTTATTACGACACAACTTGCAACTTGTTTATGTGTGTGTGTGTGTGTGTGTGTGTGTGTGTGACTTGACTCAGCATTGTCTCAGCAGCTGAGAATTAGGCTTCCTTCCTGTGGCTGTAACGTGAGCAAGCTAACAACATCCCTCGTCAGTGCTGAGTCTCCTCAGCAACGCTCTCTCATCACCACCACACTGATGATAGAAAGCTGGCTGAGAGCCAGAGAGGCAAGAGTTTCTGACGCTGCCTGAAGCGCTTTAGCAGCCTCTAGTACAGTGTTGCCTAAGCTAAAGGTTGACACCCAAAAATGGTCCCCACAATTTCTGCTTGGGTCCGAAGGCAAGAATAAGTTCATTACATTTAGGTCTTGGGCTGAAAAGTGTTCACACCCACATTTTTAAAGGGGAAAAACATTCACCGTTAAGTTTCCCTAGGTCACTTTGCATGTTTTAATGCCCAGAAATCATGTAATGTGACGCCCGTAAACTGCACACAGCACACTCATGTTTACTCCCTCACCAGTTTTCCCTCTGTATTCATTTAGCACCACAGCATTATTAACACCACTTTTAGAGAAAATATGAAATTAATCATAGCATTGTAATTTAGTCTTACTATCATCTAAAACTAAAACAGATGTAGTCCAATTGTAAGTAATAATTTTATTATGATTAAAGAAACATTTTTAGCACTACGACCTGGACTTAGACATAATTTAGACCCAAACAGTGATAGCGATTGGACAAATCTAAGGAAACACTGCACTGTTGTTTAGGACACAGTTTGTATTCCACTCTTAAGTTTCTATCCGTCACTTCCGGTGAGTGGAAAAGTGTACATACCTGATCTCATAATTTCATTTGGGAATAGAGGGTGAATCTATGGGGTCTCAATTAGAGGGGGTGAGATGTTCTCTATTGCAGCCCTACTTTCTAATTTAGGCTGATAAGACAGGTGTATTTTTACATTAAAATCTAGCTTAGTGTAGGTTTCAGGACTCCTGTTCTGTATGTTTTTCCTGTGGCCTAGGACAATCCAACATTTGTGAAAATGATCAACACTAACAAAGCCAAAAAACAGAAAACTAAGACTTGTGGCATCATCAGGCATGAGGTCTTGAGCAGCTCCATAAACAATGAATACAGAATGATAACGGTAAAGGTGACTAAACACTCAGGGGGATTTTCTGCAGATAAGGGTACAGTTTCTGGTTCAGAATTGATGCAGTTGCTATAGAATAAAGTGCATTTGCGTACAAAACTTAAACATTATGGGACCCCACAAATCAGTATCCCATTCACTGTCTATGAAGCAGCCCCTGACTTTATTCCCGGTGTATAAATTTGAGTCCTAGTTCACTGGTGTCTGGCTTTGTGAGAGTTGACATTGACTGGTCTGCCTTTGATCTGAATAACATTCATGAATCCTATAATTGAGTGGTTTTCCCCCTTTAAATAGTCAGCGTTATTGCAGCTTTTATGAGTTTCTTTAGCACCCCTTCCGGTGGCTTAATGAATTCCTAGTGTGATTAGTTGACTGAGCATGCAAAAATGGATTCTGCTCTGTATTGCTAGAGTACATCTTTTTTTGCAGTTGGTTAAAGCACTTACTTAGTGAAGTACTCCAGCACTCTCTAGTGGTGAATGGTTGAACTGCTTGTTTGTCAACAACAATTCTAGTCAGTAGCAAATCCAAGCCAAAGTTGTGATTAATTAAAAACTTATGTTGATTTTCTAACATTCTCTGCAATATATCAAAAGCTAAAACTAATTTCTATCATCACTCAAGTTGTGTTTGTTACCTAGATCCACCCCCCTGAAGCACTGTCAGACATGCCCATATTTTAATTTCAATTTAGGATTTGAAATGGCAATGTGGACACTGATGACAGTGATAATGGGATATGAAAACTACAGATACAATTTTAAGATGATCATGCAATGGAATCTAAGATAAGGCAAACAGCATTCTTACAAATGAGGCCCATTGTGCTCTTACCTGTAGATGTACTTCCATACTTTCTGTCTACATCTGTCATCAGTGACTCATCTCTGTCTTTCCGCCTGTCCTCTGGCACAATGTTCCTTCCAGGTAACTCATTACCTTCTCCACAATCCTCCGTCTCCCCCTGTCCGTCCCTCAGTTGGACACGTGAACAATGCAGCCTCTCTTTCTCCATCTCTTCCTCAGTGTTTGTCTCATTGCCTGCCTCCGCCTTCCTCTCTACTTCCAATTCACCCTCCATCACGTCTATTCTTTCCTCTATGGTTCTCTCCAGGTTACCAGTGGTGATGTCACCCAGGGCTGGTTTTACCTTGGGGGGCCCTTGCTGTGCCTTTGGTCCTTCTGTTTGGTGCTTCTCTCCTGGTTCGGTCTCAGTCTCCCCCATGTTCTGAGGGTTTTCAGCCTGGCAGCGGGTCACCCCATGGTCCCTCCCGTCAACAGATATCGCCATCTTTTCTTTCTCATTATGATATCCCTCTGTTATCTCTTTATCCTCACTGCCAAGTTGATGATCAGGCCCTTCTCTTTCAGATGCATGAACTCTGAACCCAAAATCGTTCTTTCCCTTCTGCCCAAGCTTTGTACCCTCTGTATCACATTCAAACATTGCATCCACATTATCTCTTGCGGATATGGGGTGCAGATTTCTCTCTAATCTAACATTGGTTCCCATGACTAGAGCTCCTTCCATTTCATTGGCCAATTCTTTTTCATTTAGCAGGCCTACCTCTCTACATCCTATCTCTGTCCATGTTACTCCATTTGCTCCATTCTGCATGTCATGCCGTCTGTCTGGCATTTGGCCTGTACTTGCTCCCATCACTTTCTCTAAATCCCCTATCTGCCCCACCCCTTCCTCCCCACCTAGTCCTCTCATTGGCTCAGGCGCCTGTCTGTCATAGCCTGTCTCCTGTCTTGTTATTTGACCTCTGGAAGGGAGAAGCAGCATTTCTGACTTCACTGTTCCAAACTCTGAGCTCTGATATATGCCACCATCTTCTCCCCCAGCAGAGGCCACTTCAGTGGGATTGGACAGAAGCAGCTGTCCCTTCGGTTGGCTGTCTGGAGCTACAATGTCCTCTAGCTCAATTTTGGGCATATTCCAGCCCTCTGTACCTTTCATATCAGGCCAGGTTTTTTTCTCTGCACCTGATGTGTGGTTATCTGTTGCTTGACTAATTTTCATGCAGGATGGAACTGGATCACAGGCCAAAGCAGGCTCCTCTCTATGGGTGTCAGGACGCTCTGTTTTGGGGAAGAATGCTTCATCGGGACTCTGGTCCTCTGGAGAAAGGTTGATGATGAAAGTTGCCCTGATTTCTTCAGTGGAGCTATGAGAAAGAAGACAGTGAGTATGCAAAATCTAAAATCCCTCCTTTTCTCTCACACATCAAAGTGTGAACATGAATACATGAAGTGGATGACACTTAATTTGACAATTTAACAAGGGGGATAGTGGGTACTAGCATATTAAGATTGCTTGCCCTAAGTGTTACCCGAAGTTCTATATTTTATAGGGAGAATGTCATATGTTAATATGTTAATGTGTTAATAATATGGATGACATTCTCTTAACCCCCCTAAAATTTCCTGAATACATGTGAAATACACATGCCAGTGTGTGTGTGTGTGTGTGTGTGTGTATGCCTACTACAAACAGTATCCTTATTTCCCTTGCTACTTACTTTCTCCAGGGGATAGCCTGATGTTGAGCAAGTGTCTGGGGTGTTTGGAGGGACAGAGTGTATCTGTCTCTAGTGGTGGAGGAGGCTGGCTCCTGGGGAAAGGCTGAACTATGGGAGACCTCACTTTGGGTGAACGGCAGTGCTTGGCTGGACTGGTAGGCAGAGAGTTGGGAGTGCTCTCTCTGGGAATAGGTCTGTGAGTACTGATAGTGGGCTGGGGTCTGAGAGCTCTGCCTTTGAAATGAGGAGTCCCAATAGGAAGAGGAGGAGGCCTGGGATGCCTGGGAGTAGTCTGGTGTCTGTGAGTACTGATAGTAGGCTGGGATCTGAGAGCTCCGCCTCCGGTTGGAGGAGGAAGAGGAGGAGGAGGAGGAGGAGACCTGGGGCCTGGACCATGGTCTGAACCGCAGCATTAGGAGAAGTATTTTGTTTTGTTATGCACTTGCATTAAGTAACATATACAATCTTGCCACATGCAATTTAAATATTGTCATATTTTACCAAAATTAGTGCTTAATTCAGAAAAATGCAGCCAAATAAAACCTACACCACTATTACTACTGCTTCCATGTGAAGTCATGTTGTGCCATATGCCAGTATTTGCTGTGTCACTGTGTAAGCTGAGATGTCTCTGCACCAATGCCATCAACATAAATTCCTGTATAGTAACTGTACCAGACGAATAATGCGATTCTGATTTCAGCCGAGACATGATATGATATAATGAATAAAAATGGATACTCTAGCTGAACTTAAGTGCAATGCTGTCGTATCTGTATGTAGCATCTACCTAATCTGACTTACTGGTCTGTGTCTGTGTCTCTGCTCTCTTCCTGAGTTCTGCTCCTGCTGCTCTGAGCCTGATGCTCCCTCTGGCTGCCATAATATCTGTCCACTACCACATACACAATACAGGAGTCAAACATAAGCTCTCTGGGAACAACAAATGTGAAGATATCAGCGTTTCTATCTATAAAGCTTCTTTGAGCATGAGCACCAAGAGAAAATCAGTTTGACCTTTCAGATAATTCATAATCACAATGTTAAAGAGACTCAGGTCACTAATTCCACATCACCACTCCTACTTGAAGCTTGCATGCCCACATATTGTGTGGAAAAGGCACATTTACTTACACACAGGATCTAATGCAGCTAACCATTGTGCTATTTTTGGGTGAGCACCTATGTAGAAACCTAGCTTGGATGTTAGAGGAAATTGGGCTAGGTGAGAGTAGGTCTGTCATTGAGGTTATCATCAAATAGGCACCTCCCACCTCCATCACAGGTTTTTGTTGAATTATTGGACTCCATGTCACCTCCAGAAGGCTAAACGGTGACTTACAATGTCCCAGAACCACCCCCCTAAATGCCCACAATCATCAGAACAATACTCCTACACTTAGGCTTCTACTTAATTCACATCACACCCAATAATTTCTAACCTCACCATTGGTCTCAAGAACAAATTTAACCTTTATTTAACCAGGCAAGTCAATTAAGAACAAACTCTTGTTTACAATGATGGCCTGGTGAATTGGGGGTTAAGGGGAGAAAAAAGAAGAATAAAGTAATAATAATAAAAGGAAATAATAGAAGGAAATAAGAATAACAGTGATTAATGAGACAGCCGACCCTGCTGGCTTGATACAGCCCGTCCAGCACAGAAACTGAATTGTATCAACAATCAATCATCAATCGAGCCAACTGCAAGAGCCTCAGCTCATTTGAGACTTTGGGGTCACAGAAATGACATGCTTTTGCCAAATGCTGCATCTAGTAATAATATACTGTTACTTGCTTTAATAACACCCTCCATGTCTGTGCCCTGACTCACTGTGCCTGTAGTTACTGGAGTTGCTGTAGTGGTTTCTGGCTGTGTGGCGACTCTGGGCCCGGAGAACAGCCAGGACCTTCTGGGCCGACTGGGACAGAGGGCCTGAGTACAGCCTGCTGCTACACCTCTCCATCTCCTCCCTGTCAGAAGACCTGCTACTCTCTCTCTCTTCTATCACTCTAGCTGAGGATCTGTCTCTCTCTTCGTCTTTTCAGTGGCCTAGACAGGACAAAGGGCAAAGCCATGTCAGTTACACTCCTCTGCACTTGTACAGATCAGACCTGGTTAAAATAGTATTTGCAATCTGCTTGGAGTAGCAGCTTGGGGTTTACTGTATCAGAAGAAGTCTGATAGTGTTAGGTGAGTTATCAATCAGAGAAAAGTAAAAGCAAAAGTCTTAACTTTCTGGCACTCATTGTTCAATCCTATGTGGCAAGATAGCATAAGTAGCACTCCAGGCAGTGTAAAATGTTGCAACAATTATTTACAAATGCTTATTGACCAGGGTCACTTGCAGAGTAGACCAAGTATGCTGCTAGCTGTCCAGAGATGCACTTTTCTGTAATTCTGTAATTAAAAAAAACCCATTACTTTCAATAAGAGAAAAAAGTATAAAGATAACATTGTTACTTTATTTATCAGATGACTTAAGACAAAACTGGAAACAACTGAGTTGAGAAATTTTAGAAAATAGGATAGAAGTTGACTCCCAAAATTCTTCCTGGATTAGTTTTTGTGAAAACATTTGTTTCTGTGTCAAATAAACATACTCAAAGAACCACTGTGGCATAACAAGCGATGCCACAATACATTCCAATTATGTAACCAATCATCTTCCCAAGTCCCATCGTTCCCAAAGCTGAGGTTTGTGGGCTTCAGTTGATGGAGTGTCAGTTAGAACTGAGTGAATGATTCCCTTCTCCAGCACCAACCAAGTGAAGGTCCAGACTTTGAGTAGGTTCACACATTGTTCTAGAGCAGGGGATTAATGCGTTGAGGTCTTCCACCCAGAGCACAGGGTTGAGTTATCATCAGATTGGCATCTCTTGAAGCTTTTTTAAAATCACGAACAGGCTCCCTTGGCACAGAGATTGGACACTGGTGTTAAGCATGCTGGTTATAGGCGCTCCCCGTCTGTTCTGGCAGGTTTCGCTACTAGCGGAGTCTCTTGGCAGCCATTTTGCCCTCCAGGTCTTCCACTACTTTCTGCAGTAGCCGGGGGTCCAAGTGGAAGTAGACGTACAGTTCCCTCTCCCGCCTGAGGAGGGCATTGCGCTCCAGCTGGGAGCGCTTGGCCTTGACCTGCCCCATGATGTCTTGCATTAGATGCTGCAGGCTCTGCAGTTGGGACTCTACATCCACCAGCTTTGCTGTCAACTCCTGTGGAGACAGAGGGAGAAGATAGAGAGAGATGGAAAACGAAAGGAAGAGCAAAATGCTAAATGAGCATACATAAAACAAGAGGCACCTGAGCTACCTGATGGATTGTGTAATCCCAAAAAAAAAATCTTTATCTGCCTCTATGCACAGCCTCTATGCACCTGTGTCCTGTTGGACCAGAACTTAGCTTTATGGCACTTAATCTCGTTGTTCTCTCCTGAATAGATCCTTGCTTGTGTTGTATAAAAATCTCTCATATGTAGGTCGCTTTGGATAAAAGCGTCTGCCAAATTGTTAATTGTTACTGTGATATATTCCACATAAGCACTTATGCTAATAAGCCCATTAATTAAGATAATTAATGCAGTGATTACCAAATATATTTCTATGTCAACATACTTGTCTTCAGATAACCCACGGTTGGTATTAATATGAACTCTGTATCTTAAACAATTAAGGAGTTATATTAGTTTTGAGAAGATTCGTTTTTCCTCAAATTTTTGCAGCAAGATGCTCCAAAATCTAATCAGTTCATCTACTGTACAGGGGGAATCTGAGGTGTAAGTATTACGTTTCTATCATGTATTGTTCTTGATCTGTTCACAAGAATGTATATACACACACACACAGACAACACCATTACGACATAATGTCCAGTATACCATGTACCATGGTGGCCAGGCATAAAAACAAATTCCATTGTATTGATTTGTAAAAATATATGTTTATAATGATTGGGAAGTAGCAGTAATACTAGTAGTAGTAATACTGTCAACTCTTCATTGACGATCAGAGAATCTTTCAGATTTGAGAGAGAAAATGTGAATATGACAGAATATGAGAGTCAGGAGAACACTACAACACACAAATGACCTGAAATCAAAGCTTTTGTGTCATACAACAGAACAGTCCCTGCTCCTGAGAGCCATTTATCATGCAGTGTTTTCATACCCAACACCTGTGTCTCTTTATGAAGTACCTGACATTGTGATAAATAGCTGTCAAGTGAAAAACATGCAACAGAAAAACTACCAGCTTCCCTCACCAATAGTGGGTAGTAATTTTTAAAAAAATCCACTGACTCACGCACTATATTGCATTTCAAACGCACTCTGGCTGCACGGTTGATCATGATGACTGTGCATAAGAGGAAAGGAAAGAGACCCACCTGTGCGTTAGGGCAGAGCAGCTCCTGGTCAGTGATGGCCGTGGGACGTACCTGCGGCTCTAAGACCAGCTGTTGGAGCTCTGTATACATGGCCCTGCGGAGAGCCTCGCAGTCGCCATAGAGACGAGCCGCCGTGTAGCCCTGCTGGCGGCCCGCCCCGGCTAGCGCATCGCGGGTCAACTGGAGGTCACCCGACAGGTCACGGGCGGCCTGGTCCAATGCCTCGTAGGTCCGGAAAGGCTCTGATCGGCCACGGTCTGAACCAGCGTCTAGGATCTGGAGCAGTCTGAAGAGGGGGTTTGGTATGACACTGAGTTACATTCCAAAGTTAGACGGCCACCATTTTAAAAAAGTGACACAGTATTTCATAACAATTAATACAAAACTTAAAAGCATGAACACTTTACCTCTATATTTTTTATATTGAATGGTAAAGATCAAAACAGATATACAGTGTTTTAGAAATGAACACTTTACTTAGTGATATAACTTATGCAACACAAGATTCAACAATAGCTTTTTGGACCCCCAAATAAGCATTTATTATGCAGTCTTGGCTTGAAATTAAGAAGAATAATTATTGATTCATATTCTAAAGGTATACCAGTCTAGTAGGAGTGTGGTTCCAGAATCCACCATTTGAAAAAAGTGACACATATGCTTACAAAATGATTTCTGAAATGGAAAAAAAACTAATTTTGGGAAAACATTTTTTTGCCATATTAAAACCATTTTAAGAACATTTTTGAGGAACTATTAAGTGATGAATTTCAAGTCATGTTTTTAAAATATGTATTTAGCATCTTGGAAAGCATTAGTAGTTTCCCAGGGCCTCTCATCTCAAATCTCGTCTGCACTAGGTGAGCCTTGTCTGAGCCTTGTCTGTCAGAGGGTCTGATAGTAGACCCAACTCCAGTCCCCCTACCTGCTGAAGGCAGCGTCCTTGCAGCTGATGATGGGGCTGGGCCTGGGGTTGACTGCCAGGTCGGGCTGGGCCAGGGTCTCGACCCTGAGGGACGCCTCCTCACCTCCCTCCACCAGCCAGCGGCTCACCTCTCCCAGCTGCTTCAGCACCGTCCTCCACCTCCTCAGCTCCATCTCCTGGGCCAGGAGGAGCATGTCGAAGGACGCCTTCTGACGAAGCAGGTAGTCGCGTACCTAGGTGGAAAGATTTACATTTTATTTGATTTTAGCCACTTTAGTTGTTGCTCTCATCCACAGTAACTTTTAATGACTGGGCAGATGGTGGTTCTGTGTCTTCTTTAAGGACACTCGTCTGTTGATGGACACATTACGGTGTTCAAACCTCTGACATTTTAGTCACAGGTCTCTCCCTCTTTTTTTTGTGATCAACTTTTTTTAATTTTAAGGAAAAGTTAGTACACAACATTCTAGAAACAAAAACATATATGTTCACAGTATGTGTACTTTCCCCCCCAAACACATCCCGTCTCAACTCACCGTCCCTCCCTCATCTTCCCTCCCCCTCATGGCGACCGATCCCCCCACCCACCCACACACTCAACACAGATCTCTATGGATCAATTCTCAAAAGGAAATGGCAAAAGGAAATGATTATGAAATATTTTCCCATAGCTACAAAATAAAGTAAATCCAACCCAATGAAGAAAAAAAACAAAAAAAAACAAACAAAACACAAAGACACAAGAATACATATATACATCCATATATACATAAACACATACATACATATGTATGCATATATATACAATATATACGGTACAGATACATATATATACTCATACATGATATACTCATGAATAAGTTTCATGAGGTAACGTTTTCTGGGTGTAAGATAGGTTCTATGAATGAAATTGAAGTGTATTTGTCGATGGTTTGGGTTCTTATAAGAAACAACAATGGATTCCCATATCCATTGTTGTCTGTTTCTATAATAACCGCCAGGATGAATGGGTGGATGGACAGGGAGGCTGTAGACAGGGATTCACAATATATGGATAACAAAGGGATTAAAAGAAATTACCTGATAGGAAAGCCAGTTACAATTTGGGAGTAATTGCCATACAGCATGTATCAAGAGTATCGAGACAAAACCTTGGTATAATAAAAAAAAATAGCTGAAACTGTAGTGAAAATGGATGAACCAAGCTGAGGGATTTACACTGCAGGAGGGACTTGACTGTCCAGTCCAACATTACACTTCCAATAATGTTGGGCAGCACGGTGGTGCAGTGAGTGCGGAGATCAATCCTCAAACAGAAGACATGGGTTAAAGCCCCCATCATGGCAAGCATCCACCCTGTTGAAGGGTCTTTATGCAAGACACCTGAATCCATACCAGCTAAAGGGGTGCTGTTCTGCAGCTGACCCTGACCTTTGACCTGACGGTTTCCCCACGTTACCTTACATGTTTATTACAGTAAAGACCTCAAGAGATGGGTGATGTCACCAACTCACCTGGTCCTGTCTGGAGGTGTAGTAGTCCTGCCTGGCCAGCTGCAGAGCGAGGTCTCCCCTCACCACTGGCACATTGAGCAGCCTGGCTGACTCCCTGAGGGCAACAGGTACTGGTCCATGAAGCAGAGCCTCCAGCTCAGCCTCCACGGCCTGCAGCTCCCTCCTGGACACTACCTCGCGCACTTGCAGAGAGGAGGAGGTGGAAATGCTCTGGTAGAGTGAAGAGATGGACAGGAAGGAGAGGATGAGAAGGGAAACCAGAGCAAAATTAACTGAAATAATTTTGATAATTGTGATTTTTTGCAGAATGGCCAGAAGCCAAAATGAAGTGTTTAGTCTGTTGTAGTATATTCTTAGTGAATAATATAGTGGTACTACAGAACCAGTGCTGCTATATGATAGTTCTAAATTGGTATAGCATTAATTTGTAAAGTAATAATACACACATTGTAGTAGTTATAGACTCAATTACATGCCTATTCCACATCATAATTGTCTGCTTTACCTTAGCATGAGAGCACTTCTCAGAGAGCCAGTCCAGTCCGGCCTTGACACTCTTCTCCTCCGCCATGGCCTTCAGCAGCTGGTGCTGGGCCATAATATGAGCCCACTGCAGCCTGGCCATCTCTGTCCTCCTCCGCTCCACCACCCTCTCCTCTCCTTTTGTCCCTTCCTTTTCCTCCTCTTCCTCATCCCCAACTTCACAGGAGCTGAGGTCCAGAAGCTGGAAGCGCTCCGAGCAGGAGGTCTCAACGATGTCGGAGATGCCCTGGAAGAAATGCTTCTGGGTGAAGGCAGCCAGTGTTTTGGTGTTGAGCTCCTCCTGGTGCAGGAACAGCTCCAGGGACAGCTGGGAGAGGAGGACAGTGGGCTTTTTGGACCCAGAGGGGTTCGATGGGGCCATAACTTCTCCCTTTCCCCTTTCATTGAGCTTGGCTTCTGGTTGATCTGGGAGGTATGAAGCAAGCTTGCTCACCTCATCAGTTAGGTTTTGTAATAGAGCGTTGGTGTCAGCATTTTCAGCCCCGATAGCAGCATTGGCATCCTTTAGCTTGCAGGCAGCGCTCTCCAGGTTTGTGGCGAGTCGCAGGTCAACATCTGCGCGGGCGGTGGCCACAACCTGCAGCTTGTTGTAGCGTCGTTGCTTCAGCTCCTTCTCTTTACGCAGTGCCTGGAGCTCTGCCTCCAAGTCCTCGATGGCCAGATCCCCCTCTGCAAACAAGGAAGAACAGGAAGACGAAGAGGAAGGCCCTAATATGTTTACACCGTTCCCATCTGAAGGTCCAATGGTTTTGAGGACCTTGCCCAAGGCTGCTTCATCCAGAATTGGTTTGCCGGACTTCTGTAACTCCCGAAAAGCACGTGCCTCCTCCAGGGTGAGAACATTGCTCCGGTTGAGGGTGCGGCAGATGAAGCGCAAGAAGTGAAGGTTCTCCGGGGCGCAGTCAAACAGCCAGTCAAACTCTGAGGCCTTCAGCGATGATGCGCCAGGGTAACCTAGGCGACCGAGTGCCTCCACAAACTGACCACCGTCTAACATGGTGGTTCAGCACTCTGTGTCCCCCTGTGCCAGGTAGTCACACACTAGCACAGCGGGGATTATGGGAGATTAGGTGGAGGGCAATACAAGCAGAGGGCGAGAGTTAACACAGGAAAACATGACCTCTCAAGACGAAACATAGTAACATTACAAAACTTCTCTGAATCCTCACAACAAGGGTCTAACCGTAAATACTTCCATTCGGAAAACAAATCAGTGCGTGGCAGATGCAATTCTCAGTACGTTAACGCTGACGAACAAGTTTAACATGAGTTAGACTGACATCGGACTGAGATTGGGACAGTGACTTGTTACAAGTTACGTTACCACATCTTTTTAGCACCAAGTACAGTCCACTAAGTTCTTTCATCTAAAACAAATCTAAAATCTAGTGGAGACCTGAGCTGGAACGTAGTTAAGTTATGTATGGGCTGTTAGCATGCAAGCTAACGCAGATCTTCAGTGAGAACAGCTAAAAGTAGTTATGATAGCTAGAAAATGTAACGTTACCTAGATAGATAACTACCACGGCCCCCGTTAGTTGTGTTCGACTTATCGTATTGTTATCTTACCAACAAAATGTGAAGAGGTAAACAAGTTGTCAGTCCAATTATTTTAAATCTTCCTCGGGAAGTCCTTGTTGTTAGCGTCCTGGCTCCAGGTGCGCGCGCTAACTTCCAAATGAACTCACGTCGTCACGTATGGAAACGTTGCATCTGGCGTCACACGTCAGAGGCTGCCCCAAACTTTTGCAGCCAATCAAATCCAGTGGTCGAACTTCATCTCCCGCCTCTCCTCCCACGCTTCGTCGGCTTCTCTGATCCGTTGTCCCACAGTCACAGCTTCTGTCATTTCTTTATGGAGAACAGCAACTGGTAAGTCAACTGGATATCGTTGATAGGGTTGTAATTGGGGATAGCATGCTAACTTGAGCTAGAAATCTGCTATTTTAGGAGAAGGGTGCATCAGACAATACAGCCAGTCCACAACAGGGGGTCCGGTTCAGTGGCGGGCTTGACTGTCAATGGGTTTCAGTTCCTGAGCCAAAAAGTCCAATGTAATGTTATGTTTTCTACCAGTTTGCGAGGCAACCACCAAACGTCTTTGTCACATTACATGCTTGCGTATTGCTATTCAAGAGTGGGGACAAAAACTTCAATTCAAGCACTATTCTTTAAACACTTTAGTGCATTGTTATACAGAAACAGATTATCGATGTGGTTCAATATTACCTGAATGGCAGCTGATCGACTTTCTTCCTCATACTTATGTGAGTTCGTATGTGTATGAGTTTGTGTGTATGTGTGTAGGCTTGTTTTTGTGTTGTGAATTCATTCCCCTTCTATCCATGTGTTGCATTCCAGATTTTGATTCACCTTAATAACGCGAAGCCTGTTTGTCCAGCTGTAACTGCAGAGTAAACGGTGTGCCGATGTTAAGAAAACCCTCCACTTTACCATTACACATTATATAACCATTACTTGTGTTACTTTGAGAGAGCACCGATGTAGAAAACTAGCCACAGATGTTGAGTTTGGCTCAGTACACCTCCAGAAGTCTCAACGGTAAATTCTATCATCCCAGAGCCACACCCCTAGTATTAACTTACATCCCCTTTAGCACAATCCATGCTGCAGTTTTCCCAAAGCTTAAAAGTCATTCTTAAACCTGTCTTCATCTCATCTCTGTCTGCCTTTCATGACTGAAGTGGATTTAATTGGTGAAGTGTCTAAGAGATCATAGCTTTCACCTGGATTCACCTGAAAAGCAGGGAAATAGTAGGTGTGTCTAACATTTTGTACAGTCTGTGTACATGCTCAATACTTGATGAGACGTGGTGGTACCATATATTGCTGTGTATTTGATTAATATCAAGCAACTGTCTCTAACCGTCTCTCACAGCTGTCCAAAACAAAGAACCATGGTCCAAGCGAAGACGTGGATCCTGACCAAGCACTTTGACGGCTTCCCTAAGGACAGCAACTTTGAGCTCAGGCTGGAGCAGCTCCCCGAGCCCAAAGATGGGGGTAACGAAAAATGTTGTCTGTTTACCTACTTGCCTGAGTCTAAATGGGCTGGGTATGTGACTAGCTCGCCTTTAAACAGTAAATAACAAACCTTTTTAGTGGGTCTGTATACACTTGCCTGAGTCACATGCGGAGGTGGGAAACCTCTGTCTGGTTTAAGTGTAAAGTCTGTTGTTTTGCTCTAATGTCTCTTTTTGTTTCAGAGGTGCTTCTGGAAGCGCTGTTTCTCAGTGTGGATCCGTACATGAGGTGGGTGGAGCTGTGGCTTGCAACATATTTTCATCCTCCTTTCATGCAACTGAAAAACATTCTGATTTGTAACTGAAAACAAACCTTAGCATTACAAAATCATGCGGTAAGCCAAAAATGCATATTAAATGTAATGTTTCATTCCCCAGGCCGTTCAGTAGGGCTCGCATGAAGGAAGGGGATGTAATGATTGGAACGCAAGTGGCCAAGTAAGGAACACAAACACATCCACACATCAAACCACATATACACACACACCACACAGAGAAATGGCTTTCATGTATCGTGACGCAACATGCATGCCTGGTGTTTACTGAAGCAGACTAGGCCCTGCGCCTGCTATTAATTACCAAGGTCTTTGATTCTCACTGACTCAGACAGAAAGCGGACAGTTGCAACGTTCCTGGCCGGGTGTTCAGAGCGTTCAGACACAACTGTTTCAATCTGTTTTAGTGGGAAGACGTTTGTTGATAAACATGTTCAGAGCAAATTACTCAATGACTAAACTCTCCAAAGGGCCTCAAAAAGCGTTCCACTGTAAAGTCTCATCTTTCATGCATTTTCTATACATGGTAACGGACCATAATGCATACAGCCTGGTTTGACATAATACCACCGTCCATTATGTATCACAACACATCCACAATACATCAAGAAGTGGCGTCATAATATCTAGTTCTGAAGTGGCCAAAATGCCAAAGTAAAGGATCTTTAAGTTAGTTTTTGCACTGCTGTTTTTTTGGGGATTTATTTTGTATTTTGAGTCTATGCAGCATAACTGAAGTGTGTCACAGAGGTGACAGACATCGATATGCATGAAACCATCAGACTACAGCTTAATTGACTAATTCTGTTTTTTTGTTTGTCCTGTTTTCATGTTATTTTGCTTCCTACAGGGTGATCCAAAGTAACAACCCAGCATTTCCCGTTGGCATCCATGTTGTTGGTCGCTGTGGCTGGAGGACCCATACAGTCTGTGACGGGACCGGCCTGACTCCCATCATGCCTGACTGGCCTCAAGACGTCTCCATGTCACTCGCTCTGGGTGCCATCGGCATGCCAGGGTAAGACGGACTACAGTGAAGTTGCCCATAGGGACAGTAATGGCCTTTAGGTTAGAGAAGCAGGCATGTGACTGGTCAGCGTTTTGAATCCCTGACTGGAGAAATCAGGGATAAATGTTAGAAAATAATGCTAATCCATTTCCCCGCTAATGGGAAAGGGACTGGGGACGCTGATTTCTAGTCAGTGGTCAAGAGAAACTTTACACTGGATCAGTTTAACACCTCCGACTGGAAATGAGCGAGCAACAAGGTCATGAGTATTCATTAGTGAGTTTAAAGGAACTCCTGAAGATCTGTGGCACCTGTAGCTATACGAGCCGTCTGAGGTCAAAAGTTTAAATGGTCAATTAGTCAGAACCGTTTTGTTGAGGAAAAACTTCAAACGCACCTCTGTTAGTGTTTTTTTTTTTTTTTAATCTATCTAACTTTTTCCAAAGACCCTAACTAATCCTGCCAGAACAGCTGTGCGTTTTATCTGCCTTTGACAAAATAAACTACTGAGGCTCCAGATGTTTCATCCTGCTGGTGAGCTATCAGGTCGCCTCGTAAGCAATCATGAACTTGTGTGAGCGATAACTAAGTCCGCGTGCTTTTTATCTTTCAGGTTGGAAGACTCGAAGACTTTTTCCAAATTGTCTTAACATATTTAAACTCGTTCTCTTTCTCCCCCCCCCTCTCTGTCCAGACTGACGGCTCTGTACGGGATAGAGGAGGTCTTGGGGCTCCAGGCGGGGGAGACCCTTTTGGTGAACGCTGCGGCCGGGGCGGTGGGCTCCGTGGTGGGCCAGATCGCCAAGATCAAGGGCTGTAAGGTGGTGGGTTCGGCAGGGTCTGACGCCAAGGTGGCCTTCCTCAAAGAGCTGGGCTTCGACGAGGCCTTCAACTACAAGAGTGTTGGATCTCTGGAGGAGGCCCTGAAGAAGGCTTCCCCACAGGGATACGACTGCTACTTTGAGAATGTAAGAAGGGGCAGCAGTGTGGCCTATGGGTCCAATCCCAAAAACAGGCATGTGTCCTGTCGAAATGTTCTTGAGCAAGACACCGGAACTGCTCCCCTCATTGTAAATCGCTCTGTATGAGAATATAGGCTAAAAGCCAGAAATGTAAAAATGTAGACAGAGTTATATGTTTTTTTGGCCGAAGGCTTTGTTATTGAGGAGTGTATGACTTTGACCCTCCCACTCCAGAGAGAACAGCTGTCTAGTCTAAATCTTATTCTAACAGTTTCAGCGAAATCCCTAAAACATAAAAATGGAAATGGAAAATGACTTCAAAGTTATTTTTTGACTGATACAACCGACTCTTTTTTCCTAAATGTTAGGTGGGAGGTACTTTTTCAAGTGTTGCCTTACCGCAGATGAAGGACTTTGGAAGAATAGCTGTGTGCGGAAGTATTTCTGTGTACAACGACACCGTGCCACAGACAGGTGAGTGTTTCCCTTACATTTGTTCACTATTGTAATATCTCTGCTAGGGCTGCAACTAACGATTATTTTCATTGTCGATTAATCTGTTGATTATTTTCTTGATTAATCGATTAGTTGTTTGGTCTATAAAATGTCAGAAAATGGTGAAAAATGTGGATCAGTGTTTCCCAAAGCCCAAGATGACGTCCTCAAATGTCTTGTTTTGTCCACAACCCAAAGATATTCAGTTTACTGTCATAGAGGAGTAAAGAAACCAGAAAATATTCACATTTAAGAAGCTGGAATCAAAGAATTTTGACTTATTTTTCTTAAAAAATTACTCAAACCGATTAATCGATTATCAAAATAGTTGGCGATTAGTTTAATAGTTGACAACTAATCGATTAATCGATTAATCGTTGCAGCTCTAATCTCTGCACTCATTGAAAAACAAGAAAATCTTCCTTTTTCATTTACTTATTCATACCTATGAGAAAATCTGTGAAATAGAGTAAAATTTGTGTTTTGTGTGAATGGGTCAGTTCAGAACTATTGGTTAATTTTATTTGTTTTATTGCAACTTGATATGTACAGATGATATCATTTTGTTAGTAAGACAATGGCGCCCTCAAGTGGCAAACTTTAATGATTTCAACTTGATTTCAACATATCAAACTGCTGTTCACTAGAGCAGTGGTTCTCAAAGTGGGGTCCAGGGACCCCCAGGGGTCCTTGAGGGGGTTCCAGGGGGTCCCCAGCAAAAAGGGGAATCATTTATTTTCACTATAATTCCACCCATAAGTAACACAATGACAGAATGTATGACTATTTTGGTCATGGATTTCATACACTTTCTGTAATAAAACATCTAAAAGCAAAAATCTTATCAGATGGGGGACCCTGGGACAAAATCTTATCAAATGGGGGTCCGTGGTCTAATTTGTGTCAGTTTAGGGGTCCTTGACGTGAAAAAGTTTGAGAACCACTGCACTAGAGGGCGCCATTGCCTGGTATTACTGACATGCTGGGAAGAAACTGGATGCCCTCTTGTGTTACTGTAGGATGTGATTCAAATTAATTGTTCAGAGCCCCTTGTCAGAATGAATTTCACTGAATCACCATCAGAAATTATTATTTTTTCAATCAATCTAGGCCCGTACCCCCACCTGACCATGATCTTCAAGCAGCTTAAGATGGAGGGCTTCATGCAGAGCAGGTGGGAACACAAGCACCCCGAATCCCTCAAGAGGCTGATGGCATGGAAGAAAGAGGTTAGTCATGGAAAACACGATTTGTTATAAAGCTGGATCTATTTCTGAATCTTGGGCGTCATGTTCCTCTGTGCTCTGTGTCCTCAGTGAAGATTCAATCTTGATAGACCAGGGTTTCATTTGGACACCCCCGTACTTCCACCGTCCCACATCTATAATGTGATTTTGTGATGTTTTGGTTGCGTCTGCAGGGCAAACTGCAGTGCCGGGAGCACGTCACAGACGGCTTTGAAAACATGCCAGCTGCTTTCATGGGGATGCTGCAAGGAGAGAACGTTGGCAAGGCCATCATCAGAGTCTGACGTGGAAGACGAGAAGGAAAGAGATCAATAGGAAAGGATCAATATCGTCATGAAAAAATAAATAGCAGTCTCTACTTATTGACTGACACATCATTACACACCTCATAGCCTATATGAAGGACAGAGTCTTAGCAGTAAATAGCTACGACTGCCCACATGTTTTTATATTAATGACTCAAACCTGATTAGCCACTTTGTATTTTTACTAGCCTTTCATTATAGAAAAACAAATGACAGTCAAAATTGGTAAGAATCAATATCTTTGCTGTCTAGCATGTTGAGACTGGTAGCTTCAATATTGAGTTTGCTGTGCCACCAAATACCTGGATGACCTCATATCTATTGCATGATGCACTCACTCATCTTTTACCACAGCAGCATTAGTCATGCATTGTGTTTACTGAGATTTTTTGTGTGGGTAATAAAGCCTTTTCTGTCCTTTTTTTTTTTTTTTTTAAATCCTTCCGCGTGTATCATGTCTTTCAAATGAAAATTACATGTTTGATTCTCACCAAATCTGGGCCATGATAAACATCAATAACACTGTGGATTTCATATCGTTGACTATTGGTGTTTTTACTACGGATAAACATGCTGTTAATTAATACACGTCATGCACTCAAGACCTGAGGAAATGAGAGAATCCTTTTGAAGATGTGTGCTCCTCTTCATCCCAGGCTGAGTGGACCCAAGATAATAGAGCAGGCTCTGTTAGCCTCCTGCTGCCTATTGGAGCTTTTTGTTTGATCAGGAAAAAGAGACTGTATTTTTAGACCCTGATTTGAATTTCATAAGGCTGTGGTTGTGGTAATGAAGAGAGCCCCATTTCCATGGATAATAGGATGCTGGATGCTGCTACTCTGATGTAAGACAGGGTGAGAGGTGATACTAGGTAGGATTTGAAGGGGTCAAAAGATTTGATGTCTGTTAAAATGTGTGAATCCACTTATTGACAAGTCATCATGAAGTCATAAAATGCAATCTCAATTTATTGAACTTGGCAAAAACATATTTTGTTTTATTTGTAGCCCAGGAAAGGTTTTTAAATGAAAGGTTTTAAGAATACCTTACCGATTCAAAACTATGAGAGTAAATATTTGAAAATGGTTAATGTGACAACCAAAATGAGAAACCTGTTGTGATGGTTTAGAGAGGCTGAAAAGCTGTAGTGATAGTGATACTGTGCATGACAGCAAGGCACGCCCAGCACTGTGCATGGCGTCATTACTATTGCGCGCTCTTCACTGACTCAGTCCTTTACGGTAAACCAGGAATCTGTCAAGTCATTGTGACTTGAGTTGCTGTTGCATCTCTTTCGCTGCACTAATTGAAAACTAATAATTGCAGGGAATTTTAAAATAAAAATGTATTCATACAATAATGATCAGGTAGCCCATATTAGCTTTTGTATTTATGTATTTGAATCAGATAGCCTAAGCCTTTTCTTTATGACGACCATTATTTCATCGGACAATTACAACAGTTTACAAAGTTTGATATCTCTGGCAGGGAGGTAGGAGAAGGGGTCAATAGCATTTCTGCGAAATTAGTTTACCGTAACACATCGTGCAAACAACAGACCTGTATGCCTTGGGGATACACATTTTGACCGGGCCAAGTCATGAACACCAACATCAAGCGAGAATAATGCAAGAATAAAAAATGCGTCGGGGACAACTTTCAAAATAAAGCACTTTTTGACGAGCGTGTGTTGCAACGCAACAAGCAAACCTTGAATAACACAAGGTGGAAATAATGAATATATTTACTGAGGAGTCGGTAGTAAATGAAAATACAATTGCTGCGTTTTCCAAAAGTCACTTTCACAGCATACATTCACCGCCATGACGTTCTGTGCAATGACTAATTTTATTGTGAAGGCGAAATAATGCAACTTCCGGTGTGATCGGGTTAAGAAGGTGGAGTCACGCAACTGTGATAAATAACAGCAGCCTGCTAAATAAAGTGCATTTCCAAACTCAGCCGCGCGTCGCCTACACAGAGGCCCATCGGGGTTTTTTTTACAATCATCATGGTTCACGAAGTTGAAGATTTGGTAAGTAGTAAAATCTTGTTTATGTTCTGTTTTCACTGTCTATGCCGGAGCCGTTACTAGCGATAACAGACTGACGTTTCTCTAGCCTAGTGTAACGTTATTCGTTTGGCGGTGGTGTCCCAGACTTGGCCAGCTGCGCGCCTGTTTCTCTCTCCCGCTATTCTTGCCCCGCGGAATGCCATAAACTGTCAAGTGATTTCCAGCTAGACTGGTGAACGTAGATTAACGTTAGCTAACGATTCCTCTGTTAAAAACCTTATGGTCAGACTATTAAATGATAGCTTCAAGCTGCTAGTTCATTTTGCAGGACAGGGGTGTCCTGGGCGCACGTTGCACCCCTCCCGGTGTAACGTTAGCATGCATGGGACCGTGGACTTTGTCTGTAGAGCTGGGGGCTTGCGAGAAATACTGTCAGACAGGGTGGGTGCCTCAGGCGACAAGTTAGAGAAATAACATTACATAAGATTAACTTACTTGTGATTGTGGCTCCAGTCTCGGCTAATTGCTGCCGCTACAGATCCAGAAGGGTTAGGGTTAGCAAGTCTCCTAACTAGTCACTAATGTTGGATTGCGGGCCATACGGGCCTACTAATAATTCAGGATGGGTGGTGATGACGGCAACTTATCCATGCAGCCATGTCCTATTACAGCTACTTTAACGCTAGAAACTCGTGGGTTTATCCGCCATACAGAAGGCTTAGAGTTAACGTTGAGCTGCTGGCTGTAAGTCACGTCAAGCACCACGTCGAGTGACTTATGCTTTTATAAAACGGATAACACACCATTGTATCAAAAAGCAAAACGCAAATTTTGAAAGTCTTTGATTTTTACGCAATAGCTATTATTATTAGTAGTAATAGTGTTATTATTGTTATTAGGTGTAGTAGTAGCAGTACTAGTATTCTTCCGCCATGCAGCATAGTTCCTGAGTAGTACCTGAAAAAATGGTTTCTCATTGGTTTTTTAATTAACTGGTCACACATATGCGTTTATCGGGTATTGTACAACAGCTGGGGAACTATAATAGCATTTTTATTCTAACACTAATCACAGACATCATGGCCGCTTGTTCTGATCACACACACTCCATTCATTCCCTCTCCAACTGCATGTGCGTTTCTCTCTCTCTCTCTCTCTCTCACACACACACACACACACACACTTCAAACACTAAACTGCATTCAGTTACATTTACACTTTGCAAAATATTCAAGATCCCATTAACATAACCAGTGATGTATTGCTAAATAAAAAGTGGATAAACTAAGAATAAACTAACAACTCCAGTCTATGGTCACTATGAGGCAAACAAACAGCAAATGACCAGTAAACAAATTCGCCTACATATTATTCAGAATAGTGTAATTTTCTTGAAAATATATATTGCTGTAACTTACAGTTCCTCCATTAAAGCATGCTGTGAGTTTATATCATTAAGATTTATGTCAGCTTTAAAAAAAAAAAAGGTAGGAAAACACTATTTCACAAGTATAAGTTGGGATAACTGAGTTTAGCTGGGTTAACCCTTGAGCCGCAACCTAGTTATAACTGTTACTATAATGTTTTTTTTTTTCTTTTTTCATTTTCTGTAGGAATCCTTCCTGGCCCTCCTGAAGCAGGCTGGAGACAAACTGGTGGTGGTGGACTTCACAGCCACGTGGTGCGGCCCCTGTAAACAGATCGCCCCCCGCTACCTTGTGAGTGGGCGATTATGCTGCTTGAGTCGTTCGGGACCATAGATGAAGTGTTTGGATTTGGTTGGAATAAAGATCTCATGACGTAGCTCGGGGTCTAAAGACTTTCCTGCTTCCAGATCATGTAGAATTTGTCACTTGCAGTATTGGTGAATTGGACCCATAGCCTCTAATGCAATCAGCAATCAGAGAGAAGGAATCCGAGGGAAAAAAGTTGTATTATATTTAAAAGAGAACAGCGGTGTCATTTAGAGTTACAATTACATTTTGAAACATTTTCGTCGTTTTTAAAAAACAAACTTTACAGTGTCAAACCTAGCTTGTAACAAGTAACACCTGTTCTGCATAACAAAGATGCCCCCAGTAAAAAAAAAACATGGATGTGACAAAGTTCATAAGGCAACATGTTTTCGAGGGATTATTGCCTGGCAGAGACTTCCTTTTCTTCCTTGTGGGTGTCAGGTAACAGTAAGCAGGGAGTAACATAATGCACGCAATGATATGAAAACACTGAACCCAGGCACAATGAAATAATGATAAAACAGAAACTTTGAGAAAGCCAAATTCAGGCTTTATGTTTACCGTGATGGGGCAATTTTTGTCATGTCGTTTCGTACTGTACAAGAATGAATGGCAGCAAATGGCTTCTTCTGAAAGTAAAATCACCAGTATTGTCCTTTTTAAACTCTTGGTGGATTTGGTCTAAGCCAATAGGAATATGCATTTTTAGAGATACAGGGTCTTGGTCACAATTCTGTTTGTGGATACAACAGGTGTAACGTGATCCAGTTTTCCAGACATACTCCGCCTCTTTGAGACGTCTCTAGTCTGTGTCAGTTAAAGGGAGTCCTGCCATGAGGGATATGTGTTACTCTCTCACTGGAGAGGGGGAACTGAAGTGGCTCTTCAGAGAGAGACGCTGTTGCCCGGGCAACCTTTTGGCAAGCCGGTCCCCACCTCAAGTAATAAACACTTGGATTCCTGCTTAACTGGAAAACCCTTGAGAGAATTTGATGGCTGGGCCCAACTCCTTGACATAATTGAACTCAGGATTTGACATTTGTCGTCACCAATGAGGATGATTTTCTCCTTTTAGCCCTTAGATATTTTGAAGAGAAAAGCAGCAGTATTTTAATCCTTCCTCACAGTCATATTTATGTATTTCTATATTTTTTGGCCCGACTCTGATCCGTTCTCTTGCAGGAAATGTCGGAAAAGCCAGAGAACAAGAACGTGGTTTTCCTGAAGGTGGATGTGGACGATGCCCAGGTAGGTGTCCTGTTTTTTATTCGTTTGTTAGTTTTTTCAGCCAGGAGCCCCTTAGATGGTGTGGTGAACTCAGCTGTACCTGCTGACTTAGACCTCTGAAAACAAGGGAGCGGCACAATGAGCCTCACACACAGCAACACGCTCATACAATGAGTGAAACTGACGAAGCGACGACATGCTCAACGTATCGTTCGCTCCTTTGCTTCTATATAGTCCACAACCACTATACAGTCTATTAATAAAACAGTGTCAGTGTGTAAAGTCAGTGTAATTCCTTCTGGCGTGCACCAAATTACTCAAGCACAATGACTTCCTTATACTAGCCTACAGGGCAACGTAACAGCTCTATTGTGTCTTTATGTGGCTTTGCTGGCCGTTTTTATGTTTTTCTATGCTGAATATCTTTTTAGTTGGATTCTTCCTGGTTCAGAGATTACAGTTTTGCAAAGTTTGCATTTTATAAACAGGCAGAAACTCCTCGCTAAAATGTTCAGAAATGCAAATTGAGGGGCTAAATGAGTATTCTCTCATTTTCAGGCCCACTTGTACATCACATCTTGCTGGTATTTCTGCGTTTTAAAGCTTTAGCCTAAAACATCAGAGAGAGCCCATTATTTACCCAGCAATATTAACTACATATTTCAGTAGCTCATATTGCTCCTTTAGATCGAAAAAGACTGATGCAATCAAAGGACTGTAATAGGACTGTAAATATTTATAAATGGCAATCGCTCTGAAATACAAGAGAAAACCAGGAGTAATAACATCATGGGACAAAGAGATCAAATAAGGAGAATCCCAGGGGAAAAAAAGACACTGTGGATAGGCTTTTCAACATGCATGCCATTAATACTCATAGCAATGTGGCTTATTTATGAAATCCAGTTCACCAGGCCGTGTGGGTTAGGGTTAACCACAGTTGGCTCATGTGACCACAGCGCACAGTTATTCTCTTCATCCTGCCACTACAATGCATGTTGTTCATTTGTTATGAAGCGAGGCGTGGAGTAGCGGAACTTGATATGTATTTTTAAAACGTGAGACAGCAGAATTTGAAACAACTTGTGAGCCTTAAACTTCGGTAGCATGAATGAAAATAAATTAGGTGGCTCATGTAGCTGGCTGTGTGTTGTAACCACATGCGGTAACCTAGGAACTAAAAACAAACAGTTAAGGAGTTCAGCTGTTTACATGAACCTTTGATACCCTGCGATTGAATCTCCCTGTTTCCATGAATAAACCAGCTAACACAATATTCCCGTCCACTGTGGCGTCCCGTCCACAGACAGAACGGCCCGTCAGCAAAAAAGTATGAAAAGGTGCAGCTGCCAGCTCCCCCCTCCCCCCCCTCCCTATTTGACTGAGCAAGAGTCGGACACCTAGAAAACAGAGAAAAGAAATGATCCCACTAGTTATTGTGATAGCGAGTGTGTCTGCTTGCCACCATGTTTTTTTTGTTGACATCAAAATGCTGACGGCAAAAAACAAGTGAAAGGAGTGAGATGTTTACATGCAACAGTCACCCATTTAATATCAACTTAAGCAAAGCATCTTACCGGGGTTTCTAATGATCATAGCATGAGCTTAACCAAATTATTGTAACTGGAGTGCAGTGGTACAGTCAAATTGTTTCTGTACAGATAGTCGCACTAGGCTCGAGTCTGGCTGGATGGATGAAACTCACAACACGTGTTCTACTGCAAAATGGAAACCAGTCTATATTTACAAAGTGGTGAGGAAAGTGGGTGAGGACCCGAAACTAAACTCGGCTCCTTCTTGGACTGGGATGTAGACCTCACCACTCGCAGAAAATCCACATTGTGCCGTTGGGAAACACTCAAAGCACAATAATCACACACACCATAATCTACGACCTAGCAAGTTGGCTTGGGGCGTTCCTTCCTTGGTCTCAGTTATAGGTGGAGAGGGCTTAGCCGTGTTTATACCTGACTGTGTTTGCGTTTCTCACCCTCCTCCTGTCTCTTCCCCTCGCTCTTTTCAGGATGTGGCATCACACTGCAACATCTCCTGCATGCCTACATTCCACTTCTACAAAAAAGGAGAGAAGGTAAGCATTTCATCATAAATACCCATCCGTTATTTGAGCAGTGCTAATTTGAAAACGGCCAAAACACCTCATGCCTTTCCTTAGCATTGTGTGTCTTTTCTGTTTTAACCCCTGGATTCGATGTTGTAATCCTTTCATTGCAACATCCAGTCCTGTGTATTTGTAAATGCCTTTCCTTCTAACCGCCGGTCTGCGCTGTGTTTCAGGTGGACGAGTTCTCCGGGGCCAACTACGACAAGCTGGTAGAGAAAGTGGAAGCTCTGAGGTCATGAAACTAAGCCCCACCCACCATCCACATGCACCATAACTGTATACAAACAACATGAACCACCACCACCACCCTCCCGCCTGAGAAGAAGTTCCATTTTATCTACAATAAACGCCTGGTTTTCTATTCCACATTGGCAATAGTTTATTCCTTCTCATCATGTACTGGGTGAATTGTTCCTCTTGATTCAATGTATGTACTGATTCCGTGTAAACAACTGGCTATAATTTGACTAAAAAACGTCAAAAGACCATTTTAATCCTGTTTTATATCTCAGATAAGTTTACTCTCAGATTTTTCTCTGTAAGTTTTTATTGTTTCTAATTAGGTGGATTTAATAAAGGAAGATGAATAACCGAGACTTGGCGCTCTTGCTTTTTATGGGCGGGTTGGGAAGGTTTTAATAGGGTTCCTACAAGGTCCTTAGAGTGCTTAAAGTCCTTGAATTTCACTTTTCAAAGTGGAATACCTGGAAAATGGGCCTGTTATGTGGAGAAGTGCTTAAAAAGAGCTTGAGATAAATAAATAAATTGTTTGCAGTGTTTGACAGAATAAAAAGGTCAATACTCCAGCAACACTTGTAGTATAGAACAACTTTATTGTTAGGCCAACGCGTTTCGGCTTGTGGCCTTCATCAGGGTCATGTGGTCATGTGTTTGACAGAAGAAGTCAAAACAGAAAAGAAGACCAACGAATTTGGGGAAAGATGACTTAAAAGCACCTGAACCCGTGAACCTATGATATGCAAATGCAGTAATGTTTAGGGAAATGTTTCTTGCTTTTGTGCAGAGCCCTTATGAACAGAAATATAGTGCTGGAAAAAGTCATTGAAAGTCCTTGAATTTGATTTTATATTGTCTGTATAAACCCTGTTTTAATAAGTTTAATCTAAGCTTAGTTCATGAGAAATCTTTTAAGTTTGTAAGCCAAATGTCACCTTTTATCACTACAAGAACGGATGAATACCTTCTCATCTGTATGTGGGAGCTGTTGGGAAAGAGAAGTGGGCTAAACCAACTAGTGCATACCAATCACACTATAAGTATGATGCAAATGCACCATTGAATGCGCCATGCATACATATTTGCATCCTCCCTTGCATTAACATGGAAATAACTTTCTGTTAGTGTGTAAAAAGCAAAGAGAAACTGATCAAAAGAAAAACCCGGAAAGTATTGGGTTTTTTATTTTTATGGTATTTTATGCTTTAATAAAAATGTGAGAATAGTTTACACATATACATTGGACAATCACATCAATAGTTTTTACACATCGTACAAGTATATAGCAGCATATGTTTAATACTGTTGATTTTCTATATGAAAAAATACAGCTTTATTTTACAAAATGGTTCTTGGGTTTTGCTTCTTTGAGAGATGAGAATGAATGGTTTACAATTGTGTCAGTAACTATACAAAAAGTCTCTTCATCAGACGGTTCACATGGAGCTGAGTGGCATCTTTAGAAATGGTAGTATCCCGATTTCCTTTTCCTGTGGAGAGAGAGGGAGCGTTTTAACTTTCATCTTTCAAAATTCAGGCTGTGAACTAGGACAGCATCATAGCCTTTTGTTAACCAGCTACTGGCGTTCTCTTTGTGACAAAATTCACTTGGAGCTGATGGGTGAAATTCGGTGAAGCCACACTGACTCCCAGATCAAGAGTGAAAACACAGACGTGACATTGTTGCTACTTGTGATCCATCAGTCACTATTTCCAAAAACACATAGATAGACATCAGATACTCCTAAACTGTTAAACTTTTTTTGGTATACCCACTTCCCCTAAACCGCCCTTGTCTACTTCTACTTAAGTTAGTCTGCGTTTCTTAGAATGCCTTTCGACATCCCCCAGAGAACGGGCCGTCACTTGTGTTTTTTCCAGAAAAAGTGAGTCAGGCCCCTTTACTCAGAACACAACAGGTCTTGTGGCTGCATTGCATTCTGGTCTATTGAGGCTGCTGTGGGTGGAGAAATTGGTCTCCCTTCCTCTTCTACAATGGATTTCTCTCTGTATGACTGTTGAATGTCAGTGCAAAATGTCCAGAAAGTGTAGAAAGAAGCCCTCGCTCTTTGATTCTGAGGGACTGACACCAAAACCTGATGTTTACTCTTGATGTTTTTGATAGCTGAAAAATGTTCTCCTTTTAAATTAAACCAACGTGACGTTACGTTGTCTACATTTGACCAGTTATCCACCAGTTTTTTAACAGTGTTAACGTGTACTACCACATAATTTACCTTCATGCCAGGAATTATTTTGTAAAAGCAGACATTTTTCCAAAAGGTGGATATCTCGTTTTGGGAAGAAACTCTTGACAAAGAGGTAACTGGCCATGGGCCGCCTGGAGACCAGTCTCATAATAGCCAAGTGTTTACAGCTCTGTCACCCAAAGGAGTCATTAATGCCTCGCTGGGCTATCAAGGGACTGATATCCAAGCTTGCCCAGGTTTTCTCAAACAGTAATACCTGTGACTTAGGAGATCTGCAAAGAGGTACACAGCATGTTTAGAAAGACACAGTTTGTTTCCATCACAGCCAATTACCCCTCTCTCCACACGTGATGAGGTATGATATTTTAAATAGGAATATTAATACAGCCAAATTCTGCTAAAAGGTGACTCAGAGCTGTTAATGGGTAACACAAATACTGCCTTGTGTGTATGATGTAATGTAATGGAGTACTGAAACTGAAGCTCCATGGAACGATCAATGGAACTTCCCGTAAAGCCGATTTGTGCCGAGTTAGGCCTGAGGTTTGGTTTCTGTCCTCCCACAATTTGGACAGTATCCAGCAGAGAGGAGCGGGGAGCAGAGGGCCCTCTCTGCATGTGTGGAGTACAGTATATTTACTGTGTGTGTGTGTGTGTGTGTGTGACTGTGTGTGTGTGTGTGGTCACCTGGAGCAGTCGTGCCCGCTCCACCCTGGGCTGCAGTGACATCTGTTCGGCCTGATGCACCTGCCTCCGTTCAGACACGGCGATGAGCACACAGCTGTGGACGTGGCAACACACACACACACACACACACACAATCATCATTACTCAGGAATAATACATTTCCTGCCCCCCCACCTCCCACATGTCCTAGCCAGCATTGATACCGTCCAAGGTTTTTCCAGGGAATGAGAAAATGTGCTAAATAGCCTATCTATCATATCACCTCGTATCCTCCCCCCTTAAAGGGGAATTCCACACAACACACTTTTAAGGCTTTTATCGCTCTGAGATCAAACCAAAAATATAGTAATAGTTATCACTTTGGATGTTTATATAGTTATCGTTGTAGTGGGAACACAAACATGCTACTTACTTGTAACATTTTATATCTTTTTATAGTTATAGTTGTCTTTATATGTATTGTTCTAGATGTGAATGGGCCTTTAGAGAGAGAGAGAGAGAAACTTGAATGTCCTAATTGAGGTAAGTTGTTCTAATGTTACATTATCTATCTTTATCTACTTTCTACGTTTTAATTATCAACCATTATTACATTGCATTTTCCTTGATCACAGAGCCCATAACTCCATAAAACATCTGAAAACAACCTTCTGGTAAAAGATCTAGGAGAATTGTTGCAGAGGAAAAAAAACCCTAAAAGTCAATTTGGGTGCAATTCCCCTTTAAAGGTGGGCTGGTTAATCTACTACTCGGTGTGTTTGCTTTAGCGTTGAGCCCTCAGAGAACAATACCTGTCACTACTTACATTGCTACAGCAACAGAGTGACGCATTGCGCTGACAGACAGATGGCTAAGTGTCTACGTATTCACTCGCTCTATCCTTAGTGCCATCAATTATAGTAAAACCCTCAATAGAGCCGTCATGGACCATCCAACTCAAGAGAAGCTTTACAAAACGGGGTTGACAGTTTTGTGTATCTATGGCTATTTTCAGGGTGTAAGTGATGATAAATTAGTGTGCTCTTTTTTTTTTTAGATATAGCTCAAAGGATGCTGCCACTCCCACAAAGCTTTATACTCCTGGGAAAAAACACAGCAGCCCAGTATATCATACACTTAAGTGCCTCCTGGCTTCAGAGCAAGTCCTATAATATACGACATTGCAGCAGCCAAGATTATTATGCAACTGGCAGACTTTGATGATGATTCAGCATTAGGGGCTGGGTCCGTCCCTGCGAGGAGAAAGCAGCCGACACGGACCGTCGTTTAGAGAGAGAGAGTCTGTGATGCAACTGTATCCCTCAAGGCAGTTTTGAGACATCCTGGGGCTTCTGGTTGTATTCACCCATCATCACAAAATGTTCTTGATCTTGCGGTGTGAGATGGTGTAAAGAAGTTATAGATAAAACACCTAAAAATTACAGCTAAAAAAGAAACTGATTGCTAAACGTGAGCTGCAACATATTTGTCCATCTTTTTTCTAGTCTAAAGTGAAGTAGGACAGTTACGGGGGAAAAATCTAACAGTGAATTAATACAAAAACACTGTAAAAATGTTGATCTTAGCAAATCGTGTAATCTAGTATTGAGACTTAAAATCTTTTTTGTTAAAGCAAGGGAAATAATACAGTATCCAGCCAGTTAGGTGACATAATTTCACTTCTTTCCAATACAAATCAACTTGTTCTGAGAATTTTCTCAAATCAAGCAACGTTATCTTAATGCTAGTGGGGTGATCAGTCATTGTCATTTGTTTCAAGAAAATTCTCAAAATAAATGAAACGGCATTGGAAACAAGTGAAAAAATATATATACTATAATATAATAACAGAGTGGCAGATTTTTCATTTTTCATTTCAAATAAATGATTACAAATAATTTTAAGGCTGAATATGAGACTAAAGGATATTTTAAGATGGCCATTTTTTGCTGTGCAGTAATTACTAATTAATACTAAATTACTAAAAAAACAACAACCATACTACCACCACCCTGCTGAGTTAATGGAGTCAGAGTTATGACATTGACGTCACCGCTGTACATGATGGAAACCCTGTTAAGTGAGGGCTTACTGTTTAGTTTTGGTGCTTTTTTTTCCTTTTTAGGTCACTCACTTCATCACTATTGTCAAAAAACACCCATCATCATTATACAAATAATATGTTAAACATCAATTCTTAGGATGACAATAAAAAGTATTTAAAATAACGTAATTACTTGGTCTTTCCTCACAGTTAAAAAACACCTGTAGCGTCATGCAGCCCCCCTGCTGAGTCAGTACAGAGCGATAATGACAGTGACGTCACTGCTGTACGTGAAGGGAACCCTGTTAAGTGAGGACTTACTGTGTGAACCTCCGTCCTACGTCACTGAGATATTCATATACATACACACACTAACCTAAATACATGAATGCATCACTCACACAGTCACACACACTCACCACTGTGACAGCGTGTACCCGTCCACCCGGTGGGACACTCGCACTGGTAGGGTGCCACGCAGCGTCCTCCGTTCAGGCACGGCAGGATGCAGATTGCTATTATTAGGGAGGAGAAATGAGAGAGAGGCATAAACAGCAAGTCATCCCAGTGTCATCAATTCTCTCTCTCTCTCTCTCTCTCTCTCTCTCTCATTTGATTCAGTGTAATCAAGCCATTGTGCTTTATGGCCCGAGGCTGGGGAGCAGCCTGTTTTTCGAGGTCAGAGAGCATTTCAGGACATCAAAACCATAAAAAAATGACTGATGAGGAAGCGATCCATCTGAAGTATCTATGAGCAGTAAGACGATCCAGTGCCTGAGTAAATGGATATTCATGGATATGCACTGGCTGCACTTTAACTTTGTCTGCTGAAGTTTGAGTAGGAGACACAAAGTCTGTGATCTGTATAGTGTTTTGCTGGAGAGGAGTGAATGAATAAATCTCTCTCTCTCTCTGTCTGTCTTTCTCTCTTTCTGGAGTAAAAAACAACCACCAACTCAAACCATTATCCCTCCCCTCTTTGTGCTATTGTCTTCTAAATCCTGCTTAGCAAACTGGTTGGATTCATACACTCATTGCATTTGTTAGCATTTGTTTGACTACATTTCACTTTAGGGTTGTGTTCTGGGTGTAATATAGTTGTGTTGTGTTTTTTTAATGGTATTTGACAGTTAAAATACTTACGCTCCTCACAAAGTCGGCCCATCCAGCCCTCTGGGCAAGAGCAAGTGTTGGGCCGTTGACACACTCCTCCATTCTGGCAGTGCAGCCAACACACCGCTGAAGGAGAGGACACACACACACACACACACACACGTATCAGATTTAGATTAGAAGAATGCTGCCTGTAGGGAGATACACATATTTTTACACTCCGAACTTTACTGTCGGATACAGTAATTAACACCAGAGGAGAGCAAGAATTTCAAGGTTTTCAATCCATTTCCAGTACAGTGAGAAAAGGAGACAGTTGCATGTATTTTTTTGGCTTGTTATTCTTCTACCACAGCTTCCAGAACATCCATGCAGTGAGTAGAGCAAGTCTTGGCCATGCAATGACATGCACTAGAATAAAGAGAGCATTCACATGGGAGATTAAATTCCTTCACAGGAACACTATTGCCCACATCTTCGTCCAAGATATTGCCCCACAACAGAAATTCCCTTGACACAGACATCCCTGTGTGTGTGTGTGTGTGTGTGTGTGTGTGTGTGTGTGGAATGTGAGTGATGAACCATGTGAGTGACCATTTGAATTTCATGATGCATGGGACCGTTTTTTTCAGGAGAAACCTCTGCCAGTAAGGGTGGAAGCTCGAGAATATGGTCATCAACCACTGTCATTGGCCTATTTGGAGATTAATTCAGGAAAGGAAAAATAAACCCTCAGATATTCTTACACTGTTAGGTATCAATGTGTGATGTTCAATGCATTCCAGGAGTTATTTTGAGATGAAGTGTTGTAATTTACTTTTCTGTTGTACCCACTTTCCCTCAACCTGCCCTGTTTACTTCAGTTAGTAATTTCCTACATTTCCCAAAGAAGGGAATCAATTCAATCAAAGTTGGGCGAATATAGCTAGCTAGGGAACTAGTTTATAAACATCAGGACCTGTCTATGATCTCAGCCACAACAGGTCTTGCGGCTGTATTGCATTCTGGTCTATTGAGGCTACTGTCAGTAGAGAAACTGGCATCTCTTCTCAATGGATTTCTCCCTGTATGATTGTTGAACATCAGTGTAAAATGGTGAGTCTAGAAATAAGCCCTCGCTCTTATTCTGAGGGACTGAGACCAAAACCTGACATTTACTATTGATGTTTTAGATAGCTGGAAATTTTTCTGCCATCAAACTCCATTGTAGCTGCACTCATGTTGCCTAAGTTTGGCCAGTTATCCATAGCAATAAGAAAAATACACCACCAAACAATAAAATGCTCCAAGAAATGCAGGCATGTAGCCAATAGTTATTTCTTAACAATGTTAACATGTTTTAGGGTGGATTTTTCCTTTACTGGGTCTGGATCCAGGCTACAGAAAGTACTCATCTGTGGATTGCACAGTCAGATGGCAGAACACAGTAGGAGGGAAGAGATTCTGAGGTGAAGCTGCCCTTTTACACTGACTACCTGGACTACCTTCACTGTTAATCAGGAAATGGCAAAACTGGCCCCATATCAGCAATCCCTTGGCAAATTCATTCTACTTCCAGATACGTGTGCGGCTGGTATAAATGCAGCATGTGGATGTGGGAGGAAACATATTGCGGAAAGCAGACAGAGAGAGGTAGATTTCCTCCACAGAGCATTGTATCCAGAGGGGATAAGCAGTAGCAGTCCAGCTTTTATTGTCATGTAGCAAAGAAGAACTGAAAAGCATCATAGCATCAGGAGTAGATAGGACAATCTCGTGAAGAAAGGAGGTCCTGGGACAGGGGGGAGTCCCTTCTCTAATAACACAGAGGTGTGTTCTCTCTACCTCTGCATGTGGGAGGCGGCGTCCAGGTGCCGTTCTCCAGACACCTGCTCCTTCCAACGCCTTCCATGGCGTAGCCGCCAAAACACGAGTACACCGCCACGTCCCCGAACTGGAAGACCGCCCCCCGCACCACCCCGTTGGCCACGTGGAGAGGAGGGCCACAGGACACCCCTGCACAACAGCCCAAACGGATTGACCCTCGTGTTACTCACTACACCTCATTTACGTCTAAATTTGTGTCTGCCTAAATATGCTGCTGCTGCCTTGACCACATATTTGATCTCAACATTAACCTGAATAATTAAAGGTAAAATAAAATAAATTCAGGTATTACACTCAGGTGCCTCTACTGAATGGCCAGAACTTTCCAGTGACATTTCAAGCTCCTATTTGAGGGAAGCTGGATTGTTGCTAATTCTTCATCATGTCAGTTGTTTGAAACTGAACTGTGAACTTCTTTATTCCTCATTGCCTGTGAAATAAGTGAATTTCATGCATAATATCTGAATCTGCAAGATAGTCCAACTGTGTGGCTTTACTACAACTCTGTCTGCGTGAGTTCCCCTTGGGACCTAATGGGAATAAAAGGATTACACTACACACATGCATAGAGGAGAAAAAAACAACAACATGCAAATGCAAACAAGCCATAGCAACGTAGCCACCATTGTGCTACATATTCAGACCAACTGTCTCCAAGAAAGATCAGATGATTACCGGACAAAGGTTGCCATAGCAGCTTCAGAGGTAGCCCATAATTAGTCCAGCATGCGGGACACCGGCACAGTGTTTGATGCAGCCCCATTTGTTTTGATACAATTTCAGTGAGGGATAGAGGATAAGAGAGAGAAATGGAAAAGTGCTTCAGCTGACAGGCAGATTAAAGTGAGGAACCATGCTAATGTAGAGTGGTACTTGGCACAAGACAGGAAGAGCATGCAGAGGTGTGCAATATCAAATACACATTGATTTTTGCTTGAATATCATGACTCATGAATTATGAGATGATTCACTATTTTCAGTGCTTAGTAAAAGTCCCAGTAATTAGATCATTGAATTCCCAGCCAGCTGAATCACATGACCCGGATCTTGCAAAGACTAATCAAAGTTAAGCAACACACGTATTGATTGGTTGTATCTTAGAAGCTGACACTGTCTAGCTCAGCAGGCATTTTGAATGTGCAAATACACACAGACGATGTGTAAACATACTTGTAATAATCAAAGTCCTGTGTCTTGTGAGATGCAGCAGAGATCATACTGAGCAAACTGAACAGTATCTATGACTAAACCTCTATCTAATCTGTCATGTCTAACCTCTTCAGCATTATTTACAACCAAGAAGGATAACCTGCGGGAAGGAATTCATGGTGATCTCCAAGGGGAAAGTAACTAAGTAAATACGTTTTGGAAACTTCATGTTATCCTCGATGGTTTTAATTAATGCATGACTGATGGCTGTGCATTATTATTGATTATCAAATAAACAAACAAACAAAAACTAGTTAATCTGCCATTATGGTGGGAGGATGATTTTGTATTGGAACATGAAATCTTAAGTATTTTTAGTGAGCTCGTCTTCAGCTTCAGCAATGTTTTATACAATACTTTCTATACAACTCTTATTCTGACTTGACTTATATTTAATTTAGCAGCACTCTGAGTAAAATACACCAGGGAAAGGCTTAACCTGAGTCAGTGAAGCCTCATAGCTCAAAAAGTTGCAGTAACAACTGGAGAGTGTCATTCCAAAATAAAATATTATCTACCATTTGAAAAATGATACTTACTCTTACAAAAGGATTATTGTTGAAGTTATGAGTTATCTTAAGACCTTTGCTGCCAAATAGTTATGCGTTTGACGATAGAATCATTTGTGCTATATTGCTATAATATTGACTAATGGACTACAGGTAGCATTTGTTTCCCCAAAATGGATATGTAGTGTTTTGAATGAAACCCGTCATCTGTAAAGACGATACTTACTCTCACACACAGAGCTGATGGGGCTCCAGGTCTGGTCTGGCCTGCAGGTGATGGTGCCGCCACCTTTGGCCTGCTGGCCCTTGGGACAGGTGACAGGGACGGACTGGCCCACATGAAACTCCTGCTGGGAACCATTCCCACCGCTGGCCTCCTTCCAGCCGGGGGGCACTGGGCAAGACTTAGCTGTGGGCGATATAAATGATGGATTACTATTTGAACACACTGTAATGTATTTTTCTCTTTGTACACGTATTAGCAGTATAAAGGTATTATTTCTCAACAGTTTACAGTAGAAACAGCACAATATGTAAAAGCTGACTTGATATTTAGAGTTAATTTAGAGTTAATTCACAGGCAATCCAAAACTACATGGTTTAGAAGGGAGTGGGGAATAAGTGTTTTTTGCTGTACTTAGCGCTCCACTGTATCTATGGTGAATTTAATAATATGAATGTTAATTCCCATACAGATAACAAGAGTAAGGAGTCTAACAGCCCTGCAACTTTGAATTTTGTGGAAGGGGAGGGGGGGGTGAGTGAGCAGAGTGGATGTGTTGACGTTTTCTGAGGATTTTGGAGGATGTACCATAAAGAATGCTGTTGTAATAATCCAGTCTGGAGGTGATGAATGCATGGATGAGTGTTTTGTGGCTGAGAAGGATAGGGATGGACAGAGACGGGAGATGTTTTTGAGGTGAAAGAAGGCTGTTTTGCTTATGTGATTGACATGTTGCTCAAAAGAGAGGGTTTGGTCGAAGATGATGCCAAGGTTGCGGATTTGTCACAGTTCAGTTTGAGGAAGTTGGTTTGGAGCCAAGACTTCATTTCCATGATGCAGTTGGTCAGGGTTGAGTGAGTGGCAGTGGTGATTGCTTTGGTGGAGATGTAGAGCTGGATGTCGTCGGCGTAGCAGTGGACCTGAAGACCCACAACAGCAGATTATGTGGCCAAGGGGGAGCATATACCGGATGAAGAGGAGGGGGCCCAGCACTGAACCTTGGGGAACACCTTGGGATAGAGGAGCAGTGGGGGATTCGCAGTTGTTGATGCTAATGTACTTGTGTCTGTCGGAGAGGTAGGATTTAAGTCAGGAGAGGGCAGTGCCGGTGATATTGGTTTATATTGATAAGGCAGGTGAGGAGGATGGAATGGTTAATGGTGTCATATGCCGCACTGAGGTCAAGCAGGATGAGAATATTGAGGTAACTGGCATCAGAGGAGAGGATAAGGTCATTGGTAACTTCAGGTTGTTTCTATGCTGTGTTTAGATCGAAATCCGGATTAGAATGGTTCATACACATTATTGGAAGATAGGTGGGCTTTGACTTATGAAGCAACTGCACGTTCCAGTATTTTAGACAGAAAGGGGAGGTTGGAGATAGGTCTGTAATTATTGGGGATGTCTGGATTGAGCTTTTTAAGGATGGGGGTGACAGCAGTATGTTTGAAGGCAAGAGAGATGGAGCCAGTAGTCAGGGAGGAGTTTATTGTTGTGGTGATGAGCCGACATATAGCGGGAAGACAGGCCTTGACAAGACTGGGACTGGCTAGTTAGAGGGGGAAAATTGAGGGAAGGGAGTGGGAGTGGCCAAATTGTTCTAGTCTCTATTTTTGTTTGAAAGAATGACAGGGAGGAGTTGCATTCGTTGACTATGAAAGATTGGGAAATGTTGTCCATAGGTTTGAGGAGTTTATTTATTGTGGAAAATAGGACTTGGGGTTACCAGAGTTACCATAGCCAGACTGTATGAGTTGAGAGTAGTTTTTATCTGACGAAGTTCAGGAGTGTACCAAGGAGCAGAGTGTGTGAAGGAGACTGTTTTGGTTTTGATGGGGGCCAGCTGGTCGAGGCAGGAGGAGAGTGTGCGGTTGTAGTAGTTGATGAGGTCAGTGGGGGGTAGAAAACTCAGGGAGAGGGGAGATGGACATCTTTTCGATGAGGGATGATGAGAAAGACGAGAGAGAGACGGAATTGAGCTTACGGAATTTTATTGTGCGTCATTGTGTATCGTCATTTTAACACTCTTCTCTGTTGCAGCCCCACTTTGTGATTTTTTCACATATAAATCTTAAATCTAAAACATGAGCCTTGCAAACTCCAAGGTAAAACCCAAAACTTCATTGCCTACATCAATGAACTGCACTGATCTGCATTGTAACTCTCATAAGGGAGCTAGGAATCTGCCAAGAATCCACTTTGATGGGCTCTTATCTTGTTGTCTTCCTATCATGGGCTATCTGGTGAAACAGATGATGAAACTCAGTGATGTTGCAAAGAATTTCAGGCAGGTTTTTTTTTTTGCTTGCCCTGGCCTTTGTGGTATCAGTGTTGCGAACCTTGGCAGAATGTACATAACATTGTGAAAAATCCACCGTTACAACAGTGATCATGTTGCTGTAAGCAGACTGCAACATCATAGGAAGCCTGCCAATCAAAGTGTAAACAATGAAACAGAGTAATAGGTCTTTTACTCATAGATTCACTCATCTCCCCAGTACCTACCCAGTGCACTTTGCACTGTACCTGTATACCTGTAAACTACTGAAGTATCAAAAGGTAGATGATATTACCATTTCTGTTGAGGTTACTGTTGCGTATTTATAGAAAACTGCTAATGTTTCGTGTTTTGGTTGTTTTTAATGTGGGTTTTCACAGCAGACATGAAAATTGCCCTGTGGGGATACATCGAGTTTATTGAATGAATTAAAATTAATTGAACTGAACTGAATGCCAAGGACTGC
The DNA here is from genome assembly GCF_046629955.1 of Centroberyx affinis. Taxonomy (NCBI): domain Eukaryota; kingdom Metazoa; phylum Chordata; class Actinopteri; order Beryciformes; family Berycidae; genus Centroberyx; species Centroberyx affinis. The sequence goes on from NW_027279639.1 coordinate 1,010,350, forward strand.
TGAGTACTAGAATCAATTCAGTAATGAAACCTGCGCTATACTGTACATGAACGTGTTTCTGTGTGTGGTTTCCAGTGTGCGCGTGTGTGTGTGTGTGTGTGTGTGTGTGTGTATGTGTGTGTGTGTGCCAGAGTTTCTCACGTTGGCAGGTGGGGAACGGGGAGGTCCAGGTGTTATCCCCCATACACACCACCAGAGGATCCCCCAGCAAGCTGTAGCCTTTATCACACTGGAACTCGACAGCGCGCCCGGCGTTCAGGCTGTGCTCCTGCACCTTACCATGCAGCACCTGCTTAGGGCTGTCGCACCCCTGGGCCACTGGGATGAGACATGATGGAGAGGAGGAGAGGAGAGAGAGAGAGAGAGAGAGAGAGAGAGAGAGAAAGAAAGAAAGAAAGAGTTAGTGAGTGAGTGAGTAACCATTCAAAAAATGTCTTTTATTGTTTATGGTACATTCAGTGTTGAGGCATTGACCAACTTTCAATCACAAACTGTAGACAGCATAGTTTGCTGTTGAGTTAAAGCGATAATCTGTGAGATCCTTGTTTTTGTTTTTTTTTGCTACATCTATGGTGCTCAGCGCTCATTGCTGTCGTGTTTCTGCACTGCACTTCCCAGAGGTCACCTGTCAATCAAACAGTGTGTCCAGTACTGTGACTTTGTCTTTTTCCTTGGATTTTCTGTTGATGAAGTTTGAATTTCTTCGTCTGTTCAGCCATGGTTCATGCTAACTACCCAGTTCAGTTAAACTTCTGTTTATTCCAAACAAACCGATGTTGTGGCTTCCGGTAATGTTAATCACTTCCTGTGAGCCAGAGGATTTTTCCAGAGAAAGACCTAACCTTCACCAGATGTCTAGAACACTAAATGCAAAAGCTTTCATGAATCGGCGACGGAAAGTAGCAAAATGGACATATATTTCTATAAAAATGTCACCGATTACTACTTTAAACACATTGTTTACTGTAGGTCCTCCATACCTTCACATGAAGGTGCTGGCAGGCTCCATGTGCCATTGGACAGACAGATAAGGGTCTTTGGACCGAGCAGCTGCAGGCCTGGGTTACACACATAGCTGGCGTTGTTTAGATAGGTCTCTCCTGTGGTCTGGACCAGTGCATTTTTTACTGAGGGAGGAGGCCCACAGGACTGTGCTGGGGAGACAACAGACAAGCAGAGCAGTGTTGGTGTGGTTGATGAGTGTTGTAGGGGAAAATGTGCGTAACGTTATGAGGAACTCTGGACTGAAATTCACTCAGTCTCACTTTCCATTCCATTTTTTTTGTCTTTATCGGCAAGAGATTTGAAAATACTTTTGCCAGCACATTAGGATTAAATATTGACATTTTTACAGTTTCCCCTCCCTCTCTCTCTCATATGCAAACAAACCTACCAACACACTCTGGCTGGGTTCCACTCCATGTTTTGTCGCCCTGGCAGGTCTGGATAGAGTCTCCCTGTTACAGAGAAAATATACTGTAAAGCCACAAGAATAGTATATGCCTCATGCACAGCAGTGCTACCGCTATATTGGTGGTAGTGATAGCAGGAAACATATGATACAATAAAGATTCATGATTTATTTTTTTCAATTGTGAGCAGATGTACCTTGCTTGTTTCTCATAAATTGTGCAACAATGTAACCTAAACTGTGGTGAAAATGCACTTATTGTAGAGAATTCACTGTATTCAAATGAAGGAGGCAAGGACATCAGTGGGTGCAGGCATATCAGGAGCAGAGTGACTCAGCTCGTTCTTGTTTGCACTGTAACCACACACTCCCATTCATAGCTTTGGAGAAATCATGTGACTTTCTGTAATCTGATTGTTAGGCACAGGCATTAGCCATTAGCACGGTGTGGACGGTCTGTTGTTTGAAAGCACATTGCAGAAGAGAGAACAAATTCCTCTATTGTCAAACAGGATGAGTAGCTTTTGATACCTGGTCTAGAAGGGGTATGGTGTCACTGTCTGATCTCTATATTGACGGCAATTTTGCCTCCTTCAAACAGTTAGTGCAGAACTGTGGCATTCCCAGATCACACTTTTATAGGTACTTGCAGCTCCGGAACTTTGTAGCCTCGAACCCGTCGTGCCCTCCCACTTCTCTGTTAGACTCAATCTTTAACTGTAAATCGGTCAAAAAACAGGCTATAAGCATAATTTACAAACTACTCAATACATACAATTTGATGCCTTTACACCTCCTTAAAAATAAATGGGAAACAGACTTAGATGAACCAATTTCAGAAGGAACTTGGCACAAAATAATACAGGGTATTTTCTCCTCTTCCATATGTCTTAGGCATGCTGTTATTCAATTTAAAATTGTACACCGCCTGCACTGGTCTAAAGTCAGAGTTTCTAAGATCAATGCCGACATGGATCCCACATGTGATCGATGCAGGCAGGCTCCAGCCACTCTGCTGCACATGTTTTGGACATATCCAAAGCTTTACACATTCTGGCAAGCCATCTTTGAGACTTTCTCTAGGATATTTGAAAAAGCAGTAGAGCCGTCTCCATTTATTGCATTGTTTGGTGTGCCCCCAGTGGACACCCCTCTTAGTAGGTGGGAGATCAGCATGTTGGCCTTCTGCTCTTTCCTGGCCAGGAGACTGATATTGTTTAAGTGGAAATACCCTATTCCACTGACATATAGTCATTGGATCAGGGGAGTCATGTACCATCTTAAATTGGAGAAGATTAGATATACTGTCAGAGGGTCTACTAGGAAATTCCATACTATTTGGCAGCCTTTCTTAACCTTTGTTGAGGATATGGAAGCTGACAGCATGATAATGTAACCAATTTTTCTGTCATTTCATTCTATTTGTGTTATTTATTTTCCTTTTATGGATGTCTGGCTATGTATAGTGTTTATATGCGTTTGTCTGGTATTTGGGGGGTGGTGGGTGAGGGATTTGATTAAGTTTCCTTTTCTTTTTCTGTTGGACCTGTTTGGACCTGTGATATAATGTGAAAAATTATAAAAAGACCCTGATCAAAAAAAACAGGAGATGAGTAGCTAAGTCTGTTTGATTTATGGCACTGTCCTGCACTGACATCTTTCAGGGGGGATCAGGAGCAAAAAAAGTAGGAAATGAAAACACATGATGGATCGCAACTTGACCACTGTGTTACACAATAAAGTGCTTTGCACAAAGTAAGGGATGTTCTGCCATTATCCACCATGTTGTGTTCTGTTGTCATTTAGATTCTGTTATCCAAACTGTTTTTTTCTTCCTGATGTTTTATGTTGTTTTGTTTGTTTTGAGATGAGATATTTTTATAAGCCCCATTTTTTTTATCTCAACTGCATAAATTAGTAATAAATTAAAATTCTTTTTAAAATTCATTTTTAATATCTCCTCTGTGTCATCAATGCATTTTATCACTTTTTTAAACTAAACTAAAGACAGGTTGGCATGATGATCAGCACCTTCATGTCAAAGCCAGGCAGGCAGGAGTACATGACGATGTCTCCGTAGTCGTAGCTGTCTCCCTCGGTGACGCCGTGGAGCAGAGGAGGGGGTTTCTCACACACCACCAGCTCACAGGAAACCGACGAGACGCTGGGAGACCAGCTTCCACCCAGCTTACCACACAACACACCAGAAAGGACAGTGAGACAGGAGAGAGAGAGAGTTTCAGAGATAGTCTTTGGGATAATTAAGTTTGGTGATTTTGCTTTTCTTTTTCTGTTCATTGGTTTCCTAGCTACTAAAAGTATAAATTATGAAACTTTTGCTGTTGCGGTGCATTTCTACAGAAGGGATTTTTTTCATGGGTTTTTTTAAAGCATCATGACTGCTTCTTTGGATCAAAGTGATGAGCCACAATATTCAAACTCTGGTTAAACTTTCACATTCATAAAATAAAATCTGCACTTCTCTAAATCTCTTTTTGGTGTTTCATAATCCAATGACTACATTACTTAAACTATCAGGCCACAAGTTCTTCACATGCATGTAGTGTGACTCTTAGTTGTATTTAACCATTATTTAACAAGGTAATCACATTACAATTAAGAATCTAAGAGACTTGGACAAGAGAGCAGCATCTGCCTTGTCATGACAAATCATTAACCAATATCCTTGAAGTCTTTCCTACCTGGCATTCAGCTAGCGTTGAGCCCTGCAGGTAGAAGCCAGGAGGGCAGGACAGAGTGACGGTGCCCCCGACAGGAGTGAGCTCCTCCCCATTGACCACCAGATGGGTGATGGAGAGGTTGGTGGGTAGCAGGCAGGGGGCGGGGCGGCACCGAACGCTGTGTTTGGACCAGGTACCATCACTCTGGCAGGACAGAGAGGCTGTCTGTGTGGCTAGTTCATACCCATCCTCACACCTGGAGAGCAAGAGGGGGAATAAATGAAAAGGATGTAAAGAGAGAAAGTGGAAGTGCAAAGAAAAATACTGGAGAAGGTTTAGACAGAAATATATGGGAGAAATGCATCTGTTATCCATCTATGATAGAAATACATCCACACACAAATCAGGGCTACCAACACATGTAAGGCTCTGACAAACATACTGGAAGTGGGGTGATACAATTGGTAAGTTTTGGGCAATGTAGATGGGCCACACTTCTAGCAAGAGGCAACAAAGTGACAAACAGGGTAAAAAATATATTTTCTTAGCAACAAGATGCTCCCAATTAATGCAACAATGCATAAGCAACTCTGTGGGTGATGTTGTCCATCAGAGCTACCAAACAAAACAAAGTTGAGTTTGATAACCCATACTGTAATAACAATGATAATATTTACCTGTATGTGATTTGGCTGGGGAAGGTGAAGGTCTCTCCCACCACCTGAGCGTGGGTGACAGACAGAGGTTTTCCACAACTCACAGGCTCACAGCTGATCCTGGGTTCCCCCCACCTGCCATCTCTTCCACAGGAGAGGTGTGGGTAGCCCTTTGCCTGGAACCCGGGTCGGCACCTGTATATGACCGTGTCTAAGAAGGTGGTACTGCCACCCTGCATGACAGCATTAGGAACTGCAGGCGGGGCGACAGTGCACCTCCCCCGGCCACACACAGGCACCCCAGGGCTCCACACCCCTCCCTTCTCACACACCGACTGAGAGGGACCCAGGAGCTTGTGGCCTTCGTCACACTGGAAATTCACTCTGTCTCCGCAGGCGTGGTCACGGCCCAGAACTACGCCGAATTTCAACGCAGGCGGGGCGCAGACGCAGGGTCGGCACTGGGGCACGGTGCCCTCCCAGAGCCCCTGGGCGGAGCAGCGCAGGACAGGATCCCCCACCACCTCATAGCTGTCAAAACAAACGTACTCCACCACGTCGTCATAGTTGAAGCTGGAGCCGTTCAGGAAGCCGTGGCTGATGTCCTCAGGTGGGTCACAACTGATGATGTCACAGTGAGGCGCTGGTTTGTCCCACAGTCCATCCGCTTGACAAACACGCGTGGCGTCCCCATTAAGGTTGTACCCCTCGTCACACTCATACCTCACCTGGCTGTTGAAACCAAAGTCTGACCCCAACACACGACCATTGGGAACTGGTGAGGGTTTGCCACAGTGGGCAGGTACACAGGTAGGAGACTTATGGCTCCAGGTGCCATCAGCCTGGCAAACACTGACAGGTTTCCCCTTTAAGAGGAAACCAGGCTGGCAGCTCAGTTCTATCTCATTACTATAGGTGTACTCCTCCCCTTTAACAGTAATATCAGTGGGGACTTCAGGGGGACCGCAGGACACGGGCTCACACCACGGCTTCTGCCCGTCCCACTTCCCATCTGCCTGGCAGGTGATAGTGTTGCCACCCTTAAGAACAAACCCAGAACTACACTCATAGTGTAGAACCTCGGGGTAGACAAAACCACCTCCATGAGCTGTGCCGTTAGCAATAGCCCCCGGGTCGCCACAGGACACAGGCCAACAAACCGGGGCATCATCAGTCCACAGTCGGCCTGACACACACTGTCTGACAGGCTCCCCCTCCAGCTCATATCCTTCCTGACATGCATACTTGACCAGACTGCCAAGGGAAGTATCAGTCACATTCACCCAGCCGTGCTTTGGACTAGGTGGAGTTTCACACTCCGCGGGGACGCATGACGGGGCCGTCCCATTCCAGCCCCCGTCCTCCTGACACACCAAGGTGGTGGGGCTTGTAAGATCGTAACCTTTGTGACAACGATACGCAATCACCGTCCCCTGAAGGAAGCTCAGGTCCATGGGTGAGGCTGATGTAGCGCCTGTCCCTGATGGAGCAGAGCCAAGATCCATCACCCTAACATATTCCCCAAAGTCAATATGAGGAGGCAGGCCACAATCCGAGGGAACGCAGACTGGAACAGAACTGGACCACCCAAACTCTTCACAGGTCAAATGGTTCTGGCCCACTAGTTGGAAGCCAGGGAAACAGCTGTAGAAAATAGTAACGCCGAATCGATGGTCCAGGCCCTCTACAAAACCGTTATCGATGGGTTTGGGTGGGGTGCAGGATATCTGCACACAAACAGGTGGCTCCATGTCCCACTCCCCATTAGCTAGGCACTTCAGAGTCTCTGCACCTTGGAGACGGTAACCACGGCGGCAGGAGTAAGTGGCACCGTGTCCGAACTGGAGTTTTGTATACGCCACTTTTCCGCTGTCTATCGGTTTAGGGATGGAGCATTCGATCGGGCGGCAAGAAGGCACCCCTCCAATCCAGAGTCCGCTCTCTCCACAGAGGACAGTGGAGTTTCCCGATAAGTTATATCCAGGCTTACAGCTGTAGAGTGCTGTACTGAGGTACATCAGACCCTGGACATCGACTATACCATTAGAAATCTCCACGGGCTGAGGGCATTCTACCGGGATGCACTCTGGGTAAGGGCTGCTCCATTGCCCATTGGCTAGACAGGAAACAGAGCCCTCTTTCTTTAAAGTGAACCCGTCCATGCACGAGTAGGTCACCACTGAGCCAAAATAGGATTGGGCTGAGGATGAGGATGAGGAGGGACCCCCAAACGTCACCTCCGGAGGTGGGCTGCAGAAGACCTGCTTGCACACAGGGAAGGTGTCGTTCCATTCCTGCGAGGGGGTGCAGCGGAGGATCCGGGCGCCGTGGAGGACGTAGCCATCCTCACAGGACAGCTCCACCGTTCCTGAGTCAGAATCCAGGCCCTTCAAAACCAGGTGGTTCTCCTCCAGTGGCGGTTCTGGGCACTGGACCGGCGAGCAGCGCGGACGCCTCGTCTTATCCCACTTCCCGTACTTCAGACAGGTCCACACGGCATCCCCGGCCAGTTCGTAACCCTCGTCGCAGACGTACTGCACTTTTCGGCCCACCTCAAACGCAGAGCCCCTGTAGTGGCCGTGGACAATGTCAGGAGGAGGGTCACAGGTCAAAAGGACACAGGAGGGAGGGTCGTTGTTGGACCACTGGCGGTTGGCCTGGCAAACTCGATCTGGACGACCAACCAGTCTAAAGCCTGCATTACAGGCGTACGTCACCTTGCTGTTGAAGATTAATCGGCCTTTGCTCTGCAGTGGGAGAAACACAGGGACGATTCTCAGAAAAATGAGAGAAAATACGTCACATGCCTTGTAACATTTTTTAAAATACTTATTCTCAGTCATTTTACAGAACAGATTGCTGCTGTTGCTGAGCATTTGCCTCATTTTTCATTTTATCATTGAGGCCATGAACATTTGAAATTATAAAATGGGGTTTTCACGTTTCAAGGCTACCAGAGATCATGAAACTTACTCAACACTGAATATGTATATGAATATGTATTCCCACTCTGTTTTGATTCTCATATTCATAAGAATGGTTCATGTGTATGTTTACTGGTAAATGTGGCCCATACCTGGATGATTCCATTCCTGAGTAGTGGGGGGCTGGAGCAGGACACAGGTACACAGGTAGGCAGAACTCCCCCCCACTCTCCATTGGCCTTACAAGTCCTCCTCTTCTCCCCTCGGATCAGGAAGCCTTTATCACAGCTGTACGCCACCATAGCTCCAAAACTATAGTTTGTCCCGCTCACATACCCCCGCTCAATGCCCTCAGGCCTGGAGCACCTCACTGGCACACAGCCAACATCATAGGGTGAAGGATCCCACTCTCCTCCCATCATGCATCTCAGCGTTGCTGTAGTGTTGAGCATGAAGCCCTCCTCACATTTATAGCTCACTTCAGTATTGCTGGCATATTTAGGCTTGTTGACCGAGTCTAAAATAGCGTGGGGTAGGTCAGGCGGACGTTGGCAAAAATTTGCAATGCATCGAGGGGCCTCCAGTCCATCAGGGGGCGCCCACACACCCTGGGCATTACACACCATCTTAGAGTTGTTGCTGGCGGTGTAGCCGTCGATGCAGTAGTAGTTAGCTGTGTCTCCAAACAGCTGGTGGCTCTCGTAGGGCTCAGCGTGGTCGATAGCGGGCGGGGGTCCACAGGAGCGGGGGACGCACTGGGCGGAGCTGTCACTCCATTGGCCGCTTGGCAGACATTCTCTGGTCTCTGGGCCAATCAGAGTGTAGCTGAAAGCAAAGAAGACCAACAGAAATAGAGGATGTAAGAAATCACCACACAACATAACAAGCAGATATCACACAGCACTGATGTTCCTTCAGGAAATATAAAATGGGTAGTTTCAGCCAAGAAATCTGATTGGTCAAAGACATTTTTTTTTAACCATGCTGATAATTCCCCTAAAGCATGGCTAGCAACCAGGGAGCTAATTAGGAATCTTACTAGCTTTCTTTTTTATTTTTATATATATATAATACTTTGGACAATACACATGCATTGGTAGCCATTGTAGAAAAGCCCTAATTCCCAAGATTGCGTTCTTTCCTGTGATTACAGGTACTTTGGTGATGCTGACCGTACTGCGTCACCGACGTGAAGAACACTTTCCATTGATAAACCAACATAATAATTGAGTGGACTTCAACCAGATTTACCCTTCTTTGCAGACATAGTGCACCTTGTTTCCCAGTGCATGGTTATCTCCTACGGTCATGGCGTCTTTCAGGGCCGGAGGGTCGCTGCACAGGACACTCGCACAGCGGGGGGGCGGCCTGCTCCACTCCCCAGTCGCTTCACAAAACACCTCCATGGAGCCCTGTGGTCTTCACACCAACACATTACTTAGTGTACACACCCACACTACTGATGGACTCAACACTATTATAGTGACACCCAGATTTATAGTAGAAGACTTGTGAAAACAAATGGGCCAACACCAATGACACGTATCACACAGAGTTACACAAAGTTCATAGTGTCACTTGAGGTGAAACCTGTATTGTATATTCTATAGTCCTGATTTAATGACACATTTAGTGAGATTTCTTTCACCAAACAACACACTAGAGTACTCTGGTGTGAGTAGAGAAAGTATTTGAAAGTCAACTTAGTATATTCTATGAATTATTTGGAGCAAATATTTGACCCAAGGTTGGATCTGTGGCCACCATCAACAGTCACTCACATCTGTTCTTATTAATGGACAGTGATGGATCCATACCTGTATCCCTCAGTGCAGGTGTATGTGGCAGTGGACAGGTATGTATTTGATTTGAGGGTGTAGTCAGCGTGCTCGACAAGTGGAGGCTCCCTGCAGGTCACCGGATGACAGACAGGTGGCGTCCCACTCCACCTCCGACTGGTCAGACACTGGAACTCATATGGGACTTGAGGCAAGAAGCCATTCATACAGCTGAGGTAGAACAAAGAGGGTTGGGGGATACAGAGGGGTAGAAATGGAAGTTAACCTGTGAACTTTACTGTTGATTGCTATGTTGAAACTGATATGTTAGGTATTCTCTGCTGACATGATTTTCTCAGTAGGTGCACAGTACATGCACACAATAAATCAGTCAGGTCAATATCTTATCATAGTGTTGTAAGGGGGTGCAAATGATACCTGAAAGTCACCTTGCTTCCATATGTGAAGTTGGTTCCCTTCATGACGGAGTTCTCTGGGACAGATGGCTTTGGACAGGAGAGAGCTAGAGAGCAACATCAAGGGGATGATTAGTTACTGTTGCTTTCTATCATTTTAATACTGTAATGAAACCTTAAAAAAAGGGTGATTAGAAAAGGGTGATTTATATTATGTTATATGAACTTGCGGTGGAAAATTAACTGTAGTGTAGTTATCTTTATCTTCAGAGTAGAGGACTTTTAATAAACACATAATTTCATGCTTGTCTCCCTGCTTGAAGGATCAGTGGAAAGTCAACAAGTGCCACTTGTTAGAAACTGATCATAGAATTTGAATTGATTAAATTGAAGTTCTGTGTACTCATCACTTATTGAGTGTAGAAGAACATTTATATGCATTAAGTGTGTATATGTCTTTAGTGTGTATCTGTTTGCAGAGTGAAAAAGTACTGAATCCTTCATGCAACTTGTTTACCAGATCTTTGTGCTCCGTTCCTGTCTTTATCAGACACTCAAGGACATGTGAAACTCACAGGTAGCACCCCAAGTTGTTACACCCTCCCCTATCCTTGGGGTCTTTGTACTGAAAATCATACTGCTCACTATTCAGAGAACGGCATTTGCCACTGCTGTGAACTTCTCTCTGTGCCGCACAATAATAAATAACCTTTTGGAGGAAGAACACACAAATCTCAGCTTGAATTCCTTTATTGAACAAGTTTTCTCGAGACATTACTTGTAAGAAAAACCAAACAAACATTAGTCTGCTCTCTAATGCATTCATAACAACAGAAATGGTCTCTGCCTCTCGCAAACAAGAAAATATGCTAAATGGGATTTTAACAATTTCAGGGTTAGCACAGTAGGTCCCCAAAAAGTGTTTAGAGATTTTGGGTGGTGTACTGACTTTCACTGCATACGGCCTACGTTCAGTGTTACATGGAATCATAAGAGAGTTCGCTTTCAGTCTCACAATTCCACAGCCAATATGGGCTGATCACAGCAGAAAGGGCACAATCTGCAGTCGCTGAGTGAGTTCCTCTTTCTCTGCTGGAGAGAACGTGGCGTAGAGCCAAGATGGAGGTGCTGCGGTGGTCAGGCCTTTCAGCCTGCTGCATAGTGGAAGACAAAGAGACAGCTGTCTATATAATTACCCCTTCACAGCACCAGGGGTCAAGCATGTGTAGGGCAATCACATTGCATAGTGTGTGTGTGCGTGTGTGTGTGTGTGTGCTTGTGTCTGTTTCCCTGTTGTACATGTGTAAGTGGAAAGTGTGTCTGTCTGTGCTTGTGTGTGTTTCCCTGTTGTACATGTGTAAGTGGAAAGTGTGTGTGTCTGTGCTTGTGTGTTTGTGTCTGTGCATGTATGTGTCTGTGTGTGTATATGTGATGTGTGAGCATGTGTGTTTTCATATGTATGTGCATGTGTGCGTATATTTGTGTGTGTCTGTGTTGTTTGCTTTTGTGTGTGTGTGTGTGTGTGTGTGTGTGCACATGTGTTTGTGTGTGTGTGTTTCCTGAAGGGTATCAGGACTTCTAATATCTGCATAATAATGAGAGACTATGATTACATCTAACCATGTAGTCTTTCTTTGCTTGTTACTCAGTGCCTATTGGCCATTTTAATTCCTCTGCCTGAATGCTTTGATGCTGAAGCTCTTTTATTACATAGAATAAAGAGTGGTTCAATGGACATAATAGTAATGAATCCATATCCACTGAGGTTTAAATACCTCATTGTGTGCTGCCCTATAACAGCTGCTGAGAATGTGAATGCTGTGAATGCAAAAGCTGTGTTTATTAAAGGAAAATACCAACATTTTAAATATTTACCACCTGACCATTTGTTGTAACCTATTTGGAGCATGGAACCTATTTGACTATGAAATACTCGTAACTTTCTGGAACTCATTGTACCTCCCTTGAGCGCGGCAAGTGAAAAGAGATTTTTCCTATGTGGATAAATAAAGTATCTCATTATTACGATGTCTCATGTAACAGTATCATCGTTGCCTCTTGAGCTATATTGCTCATATTAAATGTCACCAGGCCAGTTTCTGTATACTGCATGCACTCAGTTTTCCTTTCATTTTCTCAAAGAAGTAAAATGGTCCCCTCTTGTGGTCAGAGTGTATGGAAACAAGAATAGATTTGAGAAGGTAGGTAGGAGGCTGGAATACCATTTAGCTTCTACTATTATAATGGTGAGGTTGGTTCTTTTTAGATATTTAGTCATGGGTCTTATTTAGAAAGAGATGAATCTAAAAAACTATAAACCAGTCAAAACCATTCTTATATTGACTTATAGACATTTATAGAAATTTAAACTCAAGACTTAATGCAATTTGGCCTCATCACCTTCACTGTATATACCTTGATGAGGGCCATGGGACCTAAATATATTTTTAAAGATATTTTTAAGTTAAATATAACAGACTTTTAACTGACTTCAGAACACCTTTAATTCCTCAGAAAATAAAATATAGGATTCACTCAATTCAACATACTTCCTGTAGTACTGCACTGTGATGGTATGACATCATGCATATGAGGCTCTTGCCATCCCACAATGCCCCTCACCTCTGCAGTATGGGAAAGGACTGTTCCAGCTTCCTGTCTCCAGGCAGCGGAGGCGAGACGAGCCAATCAGCTCATAGCCGTCGTTGCAGGTGAAGACAACCTCGTTGCCCATCAGGAAGTTGCTGCCCTCTCTGTGGCCGAAGTCTGGAAACCCTGGGTTCTCACACTTCACTGGCTCTGGGGGGAACACACACACACACACACACACACACAGAACAAATGGGTTCATGTATGGACAGACAAAATGTCCTTAAAAGCACTTTCTCAACATGAAGAGAAATCTTTTTACTAACAAAATACATTCAAAATGCATTATTCTTATGCAATCTCGTTTCAATTAATGCATTTTTGTTGCTTGCCTCATTGACTTTTATTTATTCTTGTTTAATTGTTCGTGAAACGCTCCATAACACTTTGTATTGCAAGTTCATTATTATCATTATTATTATTATAACCACAGAAGAAAGATCCATTCTACTTCTATGTTAAAAACCCACACACAAAACATGGTGTGTGTGTGTGTGTGTGTGTGTGTGTGTCACCTGTGCAGTTCTTGCCGTCTCCGCTGTAAGGATGGATACAGGTGCAGGTGTAGGAGCCGTCTGTGTTCTGACAGCTGGCGTGATCATCACAGTCAGATCCCAGAGCGCACTCATCCACGTCTGAACACACACACACACACACACACACACACACACACACACACACACACACACACACACACACACACACGGATTGCAACTTGTATTAAAACATACTGGTATTCACATACTGTTGTTATTATTGTTTGTCAATGTAAATGTGAAGTATTTGAGTAAAGTATTTGAGGTTTTTGCCTTCACTGCAATTTGTTGAGAACACTGAACTTTGGACTTATTTATTCTCATGATCTATATGATCTACAGTGTAGAAAAACAGTGCACAGAAGCACACACTATAGATGATATACATATATGTACAGAGCATCCTATGGGAATAAAAAACTGCCAAATCAAGTTGTACTATGTGTACTCCAATCGATAAAGTTGAAAAGCAAAATGCGTGTTTGCACCGTTTATTGACACAACTCCAATGCTTTGTGCATGTGTGTATATAATCTACAGTGTGTGATACCGTGTACTGTTTATTTTAGTATTTTGGCAGTTTTTTACTCCCATATGTTAATGGTATAGCATCAATGTTATCTGTGCTTATTCCTTTCCAGATATACCAACAACATAAGGAAGTACCCAGGCAGGCTGGCGGGTTTCCTCCCCACTTGCCGCTGTTGGCACAGTGCACCTTGGCGTCCCCCAGCAGGTAGAAGCCAGCGTTACACTGGTAGACCACAGAGCTGCCGGCCTGGAAGTCCGTCCCCTGAAACAAGCCATGCTCCAGCGGCCGAGGAGGCCCGCAGGACACTCCTGTAGTACAGACAGAGGTCAGAGGGGTTTATGGAGGATTTCCCTCCTCAAGGCTCTCCCTTATATGCATTCTTCATCTACTACATCAAATGTGCAGTATATAAAATAGTTTCAAACTGTGGTATGGACAAAAAGTAACTTACATCCATATGCTGTAGGTGATGCTTATAAAATAGATGTATTTTCCCCAGCCTTAATTGCTTATTTATATTCATAAGGATAACAGGATTTTCAGCGTTCCAATTTTCACTGTAGAAACAATGTCAAAGGACTGGCAATTACACGTGTCTTTATATGTTGGGGGTGGTGATGTCCCTGTGTCTGTCTGATTACCAGTGTGTTTAATGCTTCTATACAGCCTCCTTACTCGCACACACGCCTGAGAGCCTTACGTTCACAGCGGGGCAGGGGGTGGCTCCACTCTCCTTTATTTTGGCACTGCAGCACTGGCTCCCCCACCAGGTAGAAGCCGGGATCACAGGACAGCTGCACCTGGGCGCCGGGGCTCACCTCCACAGTGGAGGCATGCAGGTGGGACACTGCGTTCTCCAGCTGGGGGCAGTCTGGAGAAAACAAAATGACAGTTGTATGCTCAACTACAACTACAACTCCTGTATTCCACAACACTACATAAATCCATTTTGGAAAAATTCAGTATCTGAAGTTCATCATTCAATATGTCTAAAATATAGAAGATTCAGTCTGTAAATGAATGATCATTTTGCCAACCAAGGTCTTATGTTACCTACTATTCTTAAATTATTTTGTCATATTTCTCAATCTCATTTAGGACCAAGACTTTTCACTTATATCAGTTTGTACGGCAGCCTTATACAATTAAAGAGACTAAACAATGAGACAAAGACCACTGCATGAACAGAAATCCACATACAGAACTCACTGCAGTGTCAAAGTAATATTTAGTTAAAGTTTGAAGAGAAGCCTTACCAGCGCAGAAGATGCTGTTGAGGTTGGTTTTGACCCGGCCCACCACCCCGTTCAGGAAGTCTGGCCAGGCCAGGACGTTTCCTCTGTGGGTCACATGGGAGGCTGGACAACTGCTGGCCAGGACCTTGATCTGTGGACCGAGGAGGGAAAGGTCAGTCGGTGCAACAACATATATGAAACAATCTTTCATATTATCACTGTGGGGTGAAAACATCATATCTCTAATTAACAACTAAGATCTAATAGCCTTGTTTTTAGCTTGATGCCAATTCATTTTTGATGTTATCGAATGGGTTTTGAAAGGGTTTCATATGTCCAAGGGGTCACAGGATTTTTTCAACCATCTAATCCTTCACTTAAAGAGAAAACATAAAAATCATCAAAATTGGAGTTACGATGTTTTCACAAAACAACAGCAATATTCACATTCACATACATATTCCTATTATACTTCTGGGTTACATGTTGAATGAGCTGGTTTCACAGACTTGGATTAAATTTAGTCTACGAAATCCCAAATACTTATTTAGGCTAATAGTCGAGGACTATACAATTGACTCAGCCCATGTCTTTTAAATTAGGCCAATAGTGATTATCCACCAAAGAATTAAATGTCCCACTGAGTAAATGCCCCTAATTTAGTGAGCTAAATCTGAAACTGTGAATCATGTGTTTAAGATTAAAACACAGCTGAGGATTTACCTGCTGTGGTGTGAGAACCCGATCCCAGATGTTGAGCTGGCTGATGGAACCAACAAAGGACTCGACCGGGTTGAACCCCTCGCCCCTCTGGTCCTGGTCCTGACCTAATACCAGCGCCCCGCCGCCTACAGGACGCAGGGCAAAGGTCAGAGGTTATCCACTGCTCACTGTGAACTTATTCTACTTGTTTACTTGGTTTCACTTAAAGATGACACACTGAGGGGCAATGCTAATGGGAAACATGCTTGTGGGTTCACCCTCATTCCAGACTTGTACATTCCCATCCAAACGACATATGTATTTCAATCAACAGTGACCTAAATCAAATTTTTCATGATGTTACCCATTTCGACATTTACATATTTGGCTGTCAAAGACACTGTAAAATGGTGAGAAATTATACAATTTTAACACAAACAGGCATAAAGTGAGAGTGTATCAATGGTAGTAAGAGCCAGTATACTGTATATCTGGAGAACATGCAGAATCTTACAGCATATACAATATTATTACGTATATATTGTTTATTCCGAAAAGGAGATATTCAGCAAAACTTTATCGAAGCATTTTAACTCATATTATTGGATATAGTCCAGACAGAAAGGCAGCCAGGCTGAGGATAGCACTACACCTGGGATAGTGGTGCCGACTGACAGGCCTTTGCCTCCGTCCGAGGGCTTCCCGTTGATGTAGATCCTCCAGTCGCCGTCCCAGCTCCGCCAGGACACCCCGATGTGGTACCAGTGACCCGTGTTCACCGCGGGGCAGTCCGTGATCCGCTCCTTACCGTTCACATACAGCACCCAGCTGCAGGGAGGGGGAGAGGAGGGGAGGGGAAAAAAGAGAACAAAATGGTGAGATAGGATTTAATGCAAAAGAAAAGAGGCAGTGAGAGAGAAGGAAAGAAGCACAAGACGAGAGGTACAGGAAAAAGAGGAGAATGAAGGAGTGGTATATAATGTAAAGTGAAAGAAAGAAGAGAGTAGGAGAAAGAGCAAAAAGGCACAAGGAGACAGGAACAGGAAGAAAAAGAGAAAAAGTATGACAGAGAAAAAAGGACGCAAAAAGAAAAAGAGAAAGCAAAAGATAAAAGTAGTACAAAACTGATAGAGCTCTAAATGATGATGGGATATTGCTTTTAAACACCAAAAAAGTTAATAGTTTAGTTTAGAGTTTATAAATCATATTTACTATGTGCATTGCAGTCACTGACCAAGAAGACCTACTGTATATTATATTAAACATGTATAGAATATACTATAATCCATGTGAATTTCTATTCATTTAGATTTTGCTGCATCACTGACCCATTGTAGTCGATGAGAAGGAAAGCGTTGTCGCTGCCCTCCACGGCGTAGGAGACGGGCGTGCCGTAATTGGTGGTGTCCGATGACCTCATCCAGAAGGTGCAGGTGATCTCTGTCAGTGCTGGCATCATGCCATCCATCATCACGTAACCATGGATACCGGACACCTCAAAGTCCAGGTTGAAGGCAGAGGACATCTCTGATGGGCCAGACCAGGAAAGTGTTTGTATGAGGAGGGTATAAAACTCTTTCACTTTCACATACTTTAAATAGATCAAGTAGCCTGCTGCCTGTTTTCCTTTTTCCAGTTACTATCTCTCTATCTTTCTTAACTATCTGTTTCCCTCTCTAACTGTATCTTCTTCTACAAGACTGTTCTTGTCCTTCCTTTTTTTAATCTATCGAAATTTGGATATAAAAATTCAGGCAATTATTTCATGCATTATGCATTTCACAACTATTTCACCTACTTTTTCTCACAAGACGTTTTCTTTTTCAATTCAACTCTCTCGATTTAATTTCAATCTAACAGGTTTGACCAAAGCAACATTTAATATTGCCAGCACAAATAATATAGCAAATATGAAACCCAGGAGAACATTCATGACTGTGATTGTGGGTACGACAGTGATGCAGCTAGCACAGCACCTAAATGCTAATAATCAACATAAAGAATGTTGTCAAGGGTGCTATGGCTTTTATACAACAGTTACCACTGTGTGTGTAGTGTACTGTGTGAAAAGAAATATGCATACAAAAGGATAAAAAACAAAAGAAAGCAAGAAAGATGGCTAACTACCTCCCTGGTTACCAGAGGAATTCTCATAGCAACCAATAAGAAATCGCTAGCTGGCTTTATGGAAATTATCAACCCAGGTGTAACTCATCGCTGACCGATCAGACTGCTTAGATGAAACAGTACAGAATTAACATTAGCAATCTCTCCCTATCCCTCTCTCTCGTCTCTCCAGTTGCCATGGTGATGTGTCGTCTGTCCTATAGTACCTGTCTCACACCTGGTTCCGTTGAACCCAGGGAGGCAGCGGCAGGTGTAGGCCCCCAGGCCGTCCAGGCAGCTGGCCCCGTTCACACAGGGGTTGGGGTCACACTCGTCCACATCCACCTCACACAGCCGGCCGCGGTAGCCCTCCACACACTGGCATCTGGGGCAGGGAAGAGAGACGCACGATATGATACCTTTTACTGTCCCGAGAGGAGAGGTTCAGCCATCACAGAACACAGTACAACAGTACACAACACATTCACTGGACGACAACTTTCCTTTTAAACTAGGAGTCAGGGTTAGTGTCCTTAATCAGTAGGTATCCTTCCAAAAATACTGGAAATAAACTTTTCTTTGTGGAGACTACACTTTACGCAATCTTTAATTAAATGGAAGCCACTTGAGTGTTGAAAAGCATATTTGTGGCTATAAGAGTCTGCACTCTCAATGTTGTTATTCAGTTTTAATTCAGCCAATTCAGCAAGTGGATTTTCTTCCAAATCCACAAAAATTTAAAAAGTTTCTCATAGTGTTCCTCGGCTTAATTTTACATTTTGAATTATGTTTTAAGTGAATTGTTAGCTACCCTACAGAGAATAGATGGCACCCATTAAGCAGCATGTTCAATACACTGAGAAACAAGACAGTAATATATAGTATATATAACCTCACAGATTGTTAGCTGAAAAATCTTACACATTTTCTGACTTTTCTGTACATTAGAGGCATCCTCCAGTGACCGCATCACTTCATTCAACTTTCTAAGCTTCAGCAAAAAAGTCAGTTTCAAAAAGTGATGTATAACAATCATCACAGTCAAAATGATGTGTAGGTGTACAGCATCTGAACCACACCAGCGATACACAACTGTGCCTTTATCAATTGGCAGAAATCAGTTGTTTGTCTTTAAACCAATGGTTTTGTTGATACGGTTGTTTAAAAACTTTAAAATTATTCGTCATGCGGATTAAAACTATATTGATTGTAAGTAACATTAAGATATCACTTGTGCATTAATGACTCAAATGCAAAGAGTTGTTTCTTACCATCGGACTCTTTATTACCTGAAATTATTGACAGCGTCCAGACATGAGCCTCCATTCAGACAGGGGGCGCTGTAGCACTCATCGATGTTGACCTCACAGCTATCACCTGAGAAGCCAACGGAGCAGGTACACGAGTAGCCGCCTGTCAGGTCGTCACACACACCTCCGTTCAGACATGGGTTGGACAGGCACTCGTTTATTTCCAGCTCACAGCGGGATCCTGCAGAAAGATTAAAAAGTGAAATATTTTAAATACATCACTTCATGCGGAGATAACTAATATCCCATGTTACATGTTGATACATATTCAGTTCTATCTATCTAATTTATTTCTATAGATGTTTTGAAATTACATGTGCAGAGTCTTTTATGTCCACTTTATGGATGAAAAAAATCTATATTTTATAATTATTATTAGCTAAATCATTTAAGTATTTCGCCTGTTTCTACATCATGGTTTGAATCTTTGTACATAGTTTATATTTGATAGTAGATGAAGAATGATATAGGGGAGTCAGCAAGTTCTGCAGGCTACAATGCAATCTACATTTCAAGTTATGTAATAAGGTTGAACTGCTGTGTCCTAAGCGTCTGATTAGGAAATCAAGCGACCCAGACTAGAAGTATAATGCGGCCCTGTTATCTAACCTGTGAAGCCGCCAGCACAGCTGCAGGTGAACCTGTTGACCTCGTCCACACACACTCCTTCATTCAGACAGGGGGAGGAGAAACACTCGTTCACCTCCGCCTCACACAGAGAGCCTGGGACAAAGGAGGCAACACTGGTTAGTAGTCAAATGACTAGTGATATAGAATAAGCACAAACGATAGGACACAGTAGGTGGTGAAGTGTATTCCCGACATGTTAATGCATTACATGTTATTAAGAGTCACCGTGCACTATATAGGAAACTTACAAGTAAAGCATGTGTGCATCTCCTAGCTTAAATAGAATCAACTTTATATCTCTAATCACACTCAACATAATATTTGTGTTGTAACTGTATTCTTCAATTGTATAGATCATATTTATTGCCAAGTTCCAACACATTTTCCACTTCAAAATCAAACACTTTTCCAGACTTTGATGTCTTGATTTCTAGATTTGAAGATTTTGGTCAGTGTTGAATATTGCTGTTGTCAGGTGAAAACTTTGTAACTCCAATTTTGCTGATTTTCACATTTTCACTTTGAAGGATTATATATGTTGAAACATTCTTGGGCTTGTAAAACCTTTTAAAACTCCATTGGATAAACTCAAAAATGCATGGTGGTCAAGCAAAAAAACAAGGCTGTTCTTCTTGGGGCTGAAAAGTTCAAAGGTGTAGCAATTTTTCCACACTTTCTGACCAATTCCCAAACCTTTCGAGACCTGGAAGTAATCAAACTCCTTTTCCGTCGTTTTACAGACTTTCCAGACCTGTGTAGGAACGCTGTGTATAGACAAGTTAGAGTTCAGTGTTGAAGTGTTTCCATACCCACAAATCCGGGCTTGCACTGACACTGGAAGTCTCCCATGCCGTCCTTACACAGGCCTCCATTCTGGCACGGAGCAGAGTCGCACTCGTCTATGTCACTCTCACACTTGGCACCTAAGGGAGAAATATCAGTCATATTAAGTACTGGTCATGACAAAGTCACATACAACACTGCAGTTGAGGTTGAACAATTTTAATGTTTATGTGTGTGTACCAGGGTTGGGATCGGTCCACTTTCAATTCAGCCAAATCAGGGAGTGGATTTCATTTAGATTTCAAACATTGCAAAGATTTCGGCATGAGAAGGTTGACCTATAGAAAACTGTTAACAAATAGCCAAGAATTAACACTCCATCATTAGCAAATAAACAATTTCTGCTTACATTTTGAATTGATTAAATTGAAAATTACTTGTCTCCCACCCTGGTGTGTACGCACATAATCCATGTCAATGTCTTTCTCTATGTTTCAGTAGACACTGACAGATGAGTGTCTGGACTGAACTACCACAGACCACATGCTGTGTGTGAAGCAGCCCGAAAAGAAACTATCAACTGTTGGACAGTTGAATATTGATTATTTTGACTGCTGGACTTATCCTCAAAAGGGGGAACATTCAGTCTGCCATTGGTGGAGTTTGATTTGATTTATATGAAGTTTGATTTATTTTCTCTTGGTGCCGAATATAAACTCTCTTGTTAGAGACTGAACGGTTCTCACACTTTGTGAATAAAGGATGCTAATAATAGTAGTTTACCTGTGAACCCAGGCATGCAGGTGCAGACGTATCCCGCCCCGACCTCCTCACATGTCCCCTTATTCTGACAGGGGTTCAGGAAGCACTCATGGAAAACCTGCAGGAACAGACAATCAGATCGTAAATTAAACACACACATCGCACACATTACGCAAACACAGCTTCACACCTTGTCTGGAGAGTCCTTCAGTAAAACCCTTTTTTCTCACCACATCTTTCACATTTTTGTTCACCTGTAATGATCTTCCCCATGTTGACTTTTACACATTTTGCGGTTGACTTTTACACATTTTGCGGTCAACAGACTCTACAGTGAAATGGTTAGAAGGAATAACTAATATACTACCAAGCTAGCTGAACTCATATTGCCTCTGCATATGTAGCTAAGGTGCTCCAGTGTTGGACCTT
Organism: Centroberyx affinis; assembly: GCF_046629955.1. NCBI lineage: Eukaryota > Metazoa > Chordata > Actinopteri > Beryciformes > Berycidae > Centroberyx > Centroberyx affinis. The sequence continues at coordinate 1,031,890 of NW_027279639.1, forward strand.
GGACATTTATGGGCTAAGATGATCTATTGTCTTGCCTTAATATGAGAGAAAATGTACAGAACAGATGAAGACCAACCTGACTGCTGGCCTGGTAGTCCTCACTGACCTCCACCTCTGGTGCTGAAGTTACACTCTCCTCCTTAGGGAGAAAACTAGAACCAAAACCTGACAATGACACCCAGAGAAAGTAAGGACAATGTAAGCAAAGACAAGTAGGAAAAACACAGCAAGAATCTTTCCGCTTGCTACCAAACTGGCAGACATTTATGATCCAGATGAACAAAAACCTGTATTCTTTTTCAGACTTGGCAGCATCTCCCTACCACTGTTCATTCCCACACTTAAGTCATACAGTGTATTAATTTCCATTCCCCAATAGTGCAATGTAAGTCATATTGTTTCCATTTCCCCCTGATCCCGTGCAGTAATCCCTTTTCCAATTGGGCTGAGCTGTCACAGCGCAGATCAGACACCACAGAATTGGAGTAATGGCAGAGAATTATAAAGCTGTAGAAGAGCTGTCATTCAGTTAGACACAGAATGGCTGACACAGAATAGTTGTACAGTTAGTTTCCCACTGGCCTCAGTGGGCATGTGCTGCAGAATTTAACATAGCTCATTTGACATGTCCACTCTGCACAGCAAAATCGTCAGTGTTGATTTAACTCTGGGAGGGTAAAAATCAACATTATGCCATTTTCCACACACATCAATTTAAGACACTCATAATAACTGTCACTGAAAAATCAACACTTATGAAAACTGGTAAATTTGCTGTGTATGAATCCTGTGTGTTGTCTATATTACAGGGCTTTGACATGAAAAAGTTTGTGACTTCCTGGATTGGAGTAGAACTCACTGGAGCAGTGCTGTATGGCGGTTGCCCCAGTAACCGTGGTGGTTCCATAGAAGGGGCAGGAGAGGCAGTAGGACCGGCCGGGTTCAGGCTGGTAGTAATCTCTAGGACACGGGTAACAGGGAACCAGGCCGGTACGGGAGAAATGACCTGCCGAACAGGGGACTGGGGAGGAGAGGAGAGGAGAGGAGTAGAAATGAAGGAAAAAAGGAGGCTGATATTAGGTAAAACTCTGATTACTGGATGGAATTAACTCATCCTCTAACTCAAATCCTGATGATATTCATGTCTTAATTTAAATTACATGGGTTACAAGGATTCAAGGTTCCTCTATGGGTTGAGAAAATTCTACAACCCTTGGGTTTTTGAAACCCTTTCAAACCCCATCAGATGAGTTAAAAAAAACACACGGTTTTCACTCAACAGTGATGATTTGTTATTTGCCACCTAGCAGCATTCACTTCTTAAATCATCTATGAAGGAGCATTGATTCTTCACATAATGTACAGTATGCAAGTTTACAGGACTTTAAGGACATGTACAGACATCCTGTATCTTTGTGACTCTCACCTCCACACTCGTTCTCGTCCACTGCCCCTCTGGTGACGGTGGAGGTCTCGTCAGGACAGACCACACACTCTCTGGCGCCGAACCCAGCCTGGAAATGACCCATCGGGCACGACTCGCACGTCTCCAACCCATTTAGTGAGTGACTGCCAGGCTTACACTGTCCTGCAAACACACACAAATGACCACACCATGAGAAATAATAAGGTATAGAAAGTGAAAATTGCATGCTCAAGTTCAAACGCTTGAACCAAATAGGGTGCCAGGTTCAGAAAGATTCAATATAACTGCTGCAGCTTGAATAAACAAGTAGAGACTGAAGAGTGAAATAGTGAGTGAGTTTTTCCTTGTAAAATAATAAGGCATTGAATGAAAAACTATGAATTTTATTTTCAAAAGAATACTAGCTGGAACACTTTAATATTTGCTCTGTGCAGAAGAAACTGGTCATAAAAAGAACATACAGTACATTGCATTTATTGTTCATTCACATCTGAAGACATGTCTGACACGCCTGAATTAAATACTATTTGCAAATAATTGTTAGCATTTGTTTTATCCTGCTTGGGGTACAAGATGAGTGGGGTTTGCCACGTACGGCAATATAAAAAATGTTGGTAAGTTTAGGCAATCACAGGAAAGTATTTGAGAGTTTATAGCACACTTAGTATACTTTTTTGAGATTCACAACTTACCTGACACTATCTGAATTGATCCCGATGCGGTAAAGAAGATTTAAGCAAATTGTGTGTGTGTGTGTGTGTGCGTGTGTGTGTGTGTGTCTGTGCACTGTACCTTTGCACTCGGCCACGCTGCGGGAGTGCAGGTAGGCGGTGGAGGTTCCTTCGGGACAGGACTTACACTCCAGCTGGCCCTCCTGGTCCTGGAAGGACCCCAGCCAGCAGCTCTCACACTCATTATACTCCAGAGAGAAGTAGGTCCCCACCGGACATTGGACTGCAACAGCACACACAGTCAGAGTGATGTCATTTTTTGTTTTTTTTAATTAAATTAAAAAGGAGTATACATCAACAGGTGTATACATCAAGAGAAAAGACAGACAATAAAACAGGTATCTACTTAGGAGACAAGAACTCACATGGAAATCACTTCAAGGTCAGTAAACTCTATTCCACAAATACAAAGGTGGGTAAGCTGAGTTTCGCTGGGTTTTACTCTCCACTAAACCCAGCACATAATGTTGTTAGTTTATAATTAGTTCAGCACCTTGTGTCAAAGTGAGGATTAACTGAGGAGTTAATGATTATAAGATGATTAAAGTTATAATTCCTGTGTGAATGATGCACCTGAAAGCTATTTACCACAGTCTGGTAATGTTTAGGCTGTTACTTTAATACTTATATTGTTATTAAACAGAAAAAAATGAAATGAATTCTGTCGGCCAGGCTATGTAGCAATTAAAAAAACTTTTATTGTCATTTATTGGTGACTTCATACTTACCGCACATCCTGCCTTTGAGCACCGAGCCCGGCCGGCAGAACAGAGAGGCCTTCCTGCTCTCCAGAGACTTGGGATCGGCCACGATCATCTCTGACGACACGTGGAAGCTGGACAGCGGCTGCTTGGCCAGCGTGCGCTTCAGCCGATTGGTCAGCTGCTCCAGGGTGCGCAGGAGCCTCTTCTGATTGGCTACCTCCACCGAGTCGTTCCTCGACAGGGGCAGAGGGATGCTTGCTGGGAGAATGGGCACAGCTTAAAGGACTGTTCCATAATTTGATAACAAACGACCGATGGTATTTAATGGAAATAGGAAAAAAGACTTGATGAGTACAAACTACAGTCAAAATTTCACTCTCTCAAACAAATGGTGACCTTATACTGTTATACTATATATACTTTACATAATGTATATAGTGTAGCTCTATTCTACAGAGGACAATGTATGTTGCAAACAACATGCACTCTATTTCTAAGTCTACCTATTCAGAGCAACTTACAATGAAGGCAACAGCAAATTAAATTCCACAATCACTAACATTATAAAAAACTCATAGTTAGTGAATGATGGGTCACCAAGATAAAAGAACATTTTGACCACTCACAATTATATCCCCAGGACTACAAGGATCAGTAATAACACAGCAAATCCCCTTTTATCCTACCCGTGATGTTGAAAAAGATCTGGATCTTCTGGTCTCTGGTTGGGCCTGTGATCTTGCGGTGCCTCTTGGAGCGGTGGCGGGTGCGGAGGCTGCCGTCCTGCTGCCTGGCGGGCCGCCGGCTGTCCGTGGCGAAGCCCGAGTCAAAGTAGGCATAGTCCTGACCACTCTGAGGACTCCAGCTGTTGCCCCAACCCCCTGGTCCTGAGACAGAGGAGACAGGGAGAGGGGGAGGGAACTTCAAACAGCTAAAAAATGCTTCACTCAAAATGAAGGAAGGAAACTTTTAGGCAGAAAGACAAAGGAAGAAAGAGAGAAACAGACAAGCAAAAATGGATGGATAGATAGATAGATAGATAGATAGATAAAAAAAACTAACTCTGGAAACATATTATTTTTGTAGCTAAACACTAGTATAAGATTCAAAGGGAAATACAAGTATTATCTAATGAGTAGCTGAGTATGTTAGTAAGTTAGTGAAGGTTTTTAATGAAGATTCATATGCACAAATTCGAATCTTACCAATAGCGAATCCGTTCTCGTAGTCATAGTTGTACTCCAGACAGTGACCCTGTGACATCACCTCTAGCTTGCAGGCTACATCATCACTGCTGCAGAGGTTGGGCAGCTGTGGAGAAGAGGGGAAAAAACAATGTGTGTGTGTGAATCTCCTAGTTTGGAAGTTGATTTATAGTGAATGGACGAATGTTGGAGAACCTTCATTTGACCCGTATTGCTCCATCTTTACGACATGTCCTCTGATCTGACTCAGGTGGTTCTAACAGGAAACATATTATGTGTGTGAGTGTGTGTGTGCATATACTGTAGCTTCTCACCATGCCTCCCAGCTTAGTATTCAACTCCCCAGTGAATGACTTGACCAGATCCACATCATCACAGCGTGATGCTTTAAAAAGCATCTCAAAGGGCTTGAACCCGTTGTTGGCTACACGGTTCACTGGAAACAACAAAAAGGACATTATACAGTATGTTGCTTTGCTTCTTTTTCATTGCTGCACTTGTATGTTTCCATCTGGCAGAGACAATGATTTCTGCTTTGCTAAATAGGTTGAACCTATGTAGTATTTGAGTTGTGTAAATTATCGCTCAGTTCACGAGACAAAGAGACAAAGAGTAATATTTAAAACAGCCGTGACAGAATAAACTGTGTTGCGCTCACCTGAGCAGTCGGGTCTGTCTGGAGAGTGGGGCGGATCCCACAGACCGTTGTAGGCACAGAAGTAGCTGTGCACAGCATCCTGGGTGAAGCTGTAGCCGTCCTTACAGGAGAGGGTACAGTTAACGCCCTCCTCCTCCTCAGAGCAGATGAACTCTCCGTTCACTGGGACGTACGGCTGGTCGCAGGTCGTCCCTGCACACAAGAAGCAAAGTTTTAGCACAATATTTAATAATACTACCATAAGACATAAAATAATACTAAATTCATACTAAAATCCTATTGTATGTGCAATATGAGATGTGCAGGAGCATGCAAATATTGTGTAATACTAGAAAGAAAGAAAGAGACAAAAAATAGATGAAACTCAGGAAATTGGGTCAGTGTACAGTAGCAGCAAATAGTAATAGAAAAATAGAATATAAACCACAAAAATACAGAACATACACAAGAATAATGCAAATGGGGCTGATAAAAAAATAGTCAACTAATATGCAAAGAATATAGAAGCAAGAAAATATTGATACAATTCCAAATATATCCATGAATCCAATAAAAGCATTTGTCTCCATTTCAGTAATGAATCCAACAGTTTAAACTTACATTTTACAGTACGTTTGTACAACTGGATTCAATGCAAGGCAAAAAAAAAATGCCATGATCTGTCTGTCAGTACCTTGAACAGTGATGGTGAGGTTGCAGATGCGGCTGTTTCCCGCAGCGTCAGTAGCAGTGTACTGGACCAGAGTCTCTCCCACTGGGAACAGAGAGCCTGGACTGTGGCTACCAGTCACTGTCAGACGGCCACCTGAGGGAGAGAAGTGTTGGTGATGACATACATTAAACGGGCGTTCCTAAACGCATTCGTTCATTGTGCTGTGATTATGAAATAACATCATCATAGCACACATTCATAGTACCATCATAAGTACACCATGAAATGAATTTTGGTAAGCAATCACTAGCCAATACAATGACATTGGTCAAACCTACTACTGTCTGCCATGATATGATGTGTTTTCATTAAAGTCAGCTTTTTGGCAATTGAGAGAAACTGGTTGACTTTCCCATTTGCATTTTTGACATTTTATCATGCATTATTATCAGTGGTTTGGCTTCATCCTGTGCAGAACACCAACGTCATGATACCCTGATTTGGTTTAAAATATTGTAATTCAATATTGTCCAGTTATATGAGCTATGGGCAGTGGACGTGTAAGAGGAAAACAGTCAAGCCCAGCTCAACTTAGTTGCATTCATCACTCCAGATTGTGAAGACAATCAAGAGCTTACATATGACTACCCTGTTGGAGTAAGTACAGTTTTTAGCCTTGCGGATTGCTTATTTTTTATTTGCTCATAGATTTTTTTTTACCAAGTAAGGACCTTTTCAAGATAGTGTTACAGGTATTCTAGCTATCCTGCAGAGGACAGTCTTGAGCCATTTAGCAGGACTGAATGAGTCACTCCTGGTAAACCATAAAGGTTATGTTAAACAGGGATATGTTGACATGGGAATGGTGTGTCTGGGCATCACATGGCAGCAGAAAAATAATAATCCTGCGTTGGGGCTTGGAGAGGGAAAATTGCTACCGTCTGGATAGCATTAAAAACACACAAAGTGGAGAGAATGATCGATAGACCAATGAAGAGACAGAGGGAGAGAGAGAGAAGGGTATGAGTGTGTGTGTGTGTGTGTGTGTGTGTCTTGCCTCTAGACCAATGCACAGATTGTGACCAAAACAATGAAATCATCTGCACAAAGTCTCCTTTCAATGTGAGAGACACAGAGACAGAGGGGAAAGAAAGAAAAAGAGAGAAGGTGGGGAAAATGAGCGATCGACCTTTCGTCTCAATCCAATCCTTCACCTCGCTCTCTTCCACTGCCTCTCCACCTCCCTATTATAAACACATACAGTAGCGAGGCCATTCCAACAGGGCTGACACACGTCTGGCCCGGTGGAGTCTGGTGTCTCCCCACATATATAGCCCATGTGTGTGTGTTTGTGTGTTTGTACGTGTGTGTGTATGTGTGTGTCTCCCCGGTCTTTACTATATATAGCCCTTGCATCAGGGTGTGGGCTTGGAAAAACAAAACACTGACGTCGGAGCAGAGCTGGGCTGACGTCGTGTGGCCCCGTAGCAGCCACAGCGGCCTGTTATTACACTGTGTATGTGTGTGTGTGTGTGTTTGATGGGGTGCACCTCGATAGACAGGTGGGGAATGAGTATGTTGGGGATTTGTGTGTGTTGACAAGAAGAATAGTCAGAATGCGTGTGGGACGAGTTTGTGTGTGTATATGTGTGTGTGTGTCCATGCTTGCCCATGTTTCAGAACACACACAAACAGATGCGTATCTGCTCTGCTGCTGTTATTTATGTGTGTATGGGTTCAGCCAGGGCCAATGAATTACACGGGCCCGGCTGTGGGCTGGAGCGCTGCAGCAGTCTGGTTGTGTATCTGTCACCGCCGCGGCTGTTTGGGTACGGCTGCAGGGCCAGGAGGGAACGGGCCAGCACTAACATCTTAAGTCTGTTTAGTATGGTGGGCTTTACACAGTCCTTTCAGCAGTGTGCGTCAGGTGGCAGGGTGGCCTAGCAGTTAGAGAGACCAAAGGGTTGCAGGTTCAATCCTCGCAACAGCCGGTGTGTGTCCATCAACAGCCGTGTGACCAGCCGAAGTTTCCTTGAGCAAGACACTGAACCCCTACCTGCTAGTTAAACTAGTAAACTACTGTAAAGTAGTCCAACTTTAGTTTTTAGAGACAGAGCCCCAATAAAAGAACCCCAGTGTGTGCGTCATGTTTATTTATTAGTTCATTATTTCACTGGTTGTTTTGATCATATCCCCATTAAATGGGTTAATGTGTCAGCAGTCAAATAACACATCATTGGAACAATTAGTAAGCCTCAATGTACACGTTCTATTTATGTGACAGTCTCTGATTGGGTTAAAATATAAATGCTCTTATGATGTTGAAAAAAATAAAACTGGGCAGTCCAACTGTTCAGATTTTCAGGAGAGAAACAAAAACCAGTACATAAAGTTGTGACTGCCTACCATGCACCAACTGGGATTCAAAGAGTGCAGGATGGACCACAGTGCAGCAATTTGGTGCTCAATGCTTTGCCCAAGGGCACTTCAACTGTGTTGATGGGCACCATGGATCTAATACTAGCCACCCAACAGTCTGAGCCAGGGATTGACCCAGCAACCTGCAGGTTATTGGTCCGTATCTCTAGGCTAATATACACTCACAGACTGACTGGCTGAGCCTCCAGAGGGCCAACTTTGAAAGTGGAACTAAATGAATATTTTGTCTATGGGTGTAGTGTTGGTGTGCCAAACCCTGCCAAGGTGGTGATTAATGCCCATCCACATTGTGTATTGCAGTTTCTCTGATTAAGAGAGAAATGCTTATTTGACATGCAATTCAAAAGTGTTTAACTCCAGTATGAGTTAAACAGCATGAGTCTGGTATGCCCTCTTATAATTACACAAATGACAGCGTGAAAAATGGACTGAATGAGTGCTATTCCCACAAAAGACATTTTTCGAAGCAAAAACACCTGCTGCTCTCAGCTGCCTTGGTCTGTTATAACAACAGAACAGTAATGACATTAACAGTCACTGTGTAGCAACATGACTTCATCTGTCCACTTGTCCCATTCTCTCTCTCTATCTCTCTCTCTGTCTATCTCTCACTCTCTCCCTCTCTCTTTCTCTCTCTCACACACACACATACACACACCAGTGCAGCATGCCTGCACTCAATTAAAATCTATCCTCTCTGTCCAATGTCTCTCATCATTATACACACACAAAGACACACACACACACAAATGCAGACAGTACAGCATGCATGGACACACTCAAATGCACACTCCATTCTGTCCAATTACAAATACACACACACACACACACACACACACACACACACACAAACCAGCAGAAAGCCCTCTCCTGATCTCCTTTTTCCAGTCACCTAACGGAAAAGATCCTGTTTAACCATCATCAGTGGAGGGAGAGGGTGGAGCGGGGAGGAGAAGTGGAACAGAGGAGCAAAAGAATAAACCATCTAAGGAGCTGCCATCTGAGAGCGGCGACCAGACATACCTGAGTTGTCGGAAAACTGCGGCACCTCCCAAACGACCGCCGTCTCCGTGTCTGTGGCCTGGACCGTGGGCGGTGACCTGCACCTGTCAATCACTGGGGGCTCCGTATCTAGGAAGGGGTATAGAGTGGTTAAGCTTAACTGCCATGGCTGCCTGACGACCAGATGGAGGAAATATCATAAATTAGCACATTTCTGAACATAAAGTATATTGACAGTAATCATAAAGCATTCACCAACTGCAAAAATAAAGTTTAAGTGCACTTGGATTTTTTTACTTATTGGCCAAACGCTACAGCTTTCAAAGTGTGGTACATTTTTAATCTGAGCGCACAAAAAACACACAAACGCATCCAAAACTGGAATAGATTATCGCATTATTAGAAAAACACAGTTTAGAGCAGCGTGGTACACTGCGATCTGACTTCTTCGATGCAGCGGTACAGAGTGTCAGAGGGCACTAGTTAAACACATGTCTCTAATAAAAAACCACAACGTTCCACCATCATAATAACATATGGAAATGTTCACGGCTACCACGCTTGAGGTTTTTCCCCCTGACTGCTGCGATTATCGAGCGGTTGACACGGGACACCCCTGTTTTTCACTCTCTGCTCTAACCCTGTTTGGCACCTGCCGGGTCTGACTGGCTGCCTGGCTGGTGACTTGGTCGATTAACACGCAGTTTTACACTGAGTGACAGAAATGAGCCCAAACACACAGGCAGGCGGATAGAGTAACAGGCAAACCGGGTGGCAGGGCTTGAGCATGACGCTGAACCCCTACCTTCTCACTCTCTGTAAGGTGAACTGTGTGCGTCAGGTAAACGTGTTAAACGTAAAATACTGACTGGCTACATTCACACTGCAGCTGAAAGTGTCCAAATTCTTTTTGCCCTGCCATGTGACACAGAACTGAATTTTTCTAATCGGCAAAAAGTTGCATGGACTCGCATTTTTTCAATTCTGATCTGGACCACATGGATATGTGGTAGAAAATCGGATCCCAAGGCATGCAACCTATTGGAAAATAGGAATTGGAATTTGTCAGTGTTGCCATGACAATAAGTAAATCTTACGTCATTTGCCTGAGACAATTGTCATAATTTTGGCTGAGTCAGCGTTAGCATGGAGGACAGCGAGACAAAACAATGCAAAGCAAGCCAAATAGCCGACTTGACTGGTATTTGGGGAGACGCCTCAATTCAGTCAAAACCTGAAAGGCACATACCGTAACCAAAATGTGTTCAAAACAAGCGGGAGAAGCATAGGTACAAAAACAGATGTGAGGTCTTTTGTTATTGTTACTCTGCGCAGGCATGTGTTTTTTTGACATCACTGTCAGTTCATATTTGTATTGGATATGGGTGATTGTCCTAGAATAGATATAAAAACCATCCAAAAAAATCAGATATGAGCGGCAATTTGGAATTGAGCATGAAGGCCTGTGGTGTGAATGTAGCCCCCCCTCCTCTCTCTCTATCTCTCTCTCTGCCATATGCAGCATCCATTTTGCTTTAATATGGTCCCCTGAACGATGAGCTCACCTATGACAGTAACTGTGAAGGAGCAGTTGGCCTGGTTCCCGGAGTGGTCGGTAGCGATATACGTGATGGTCTCCTTTCCAATGGGGAACAGCTGGGGAGGACTGTAGACTGGCTTCACCTGCACCACCACCTGGAGAAGAGAGAGAGAGAGAGAGAGAGAGAGAGAGAGAGAGAGAGAGAGAGAGAGAAGGCATAAATAAAATATAGGAAAATAGAAGCAAGGATGGATGGATGAATGGGCAAATGTCTATCCATCTGCCTAGATCCTTGAGTTAGTCTGGCAGGTGTTCAGTGTGAATTGGTGAGCTAGACTTTGTCTTGTAAAGTATCCCACCTCTTCTCTAGAGTTGTCTGTGGCAGTAGGGGCGTCCCAGCTGATGTTGGCGGTGCCGTGCCGCTCGTCCGTCTCCGCGACAACGTCCTGTGGGCACTGGATCCGTGGCGGCTCAGAGTCTAGAGAAAACAGACAAAAACAGAATAAAGCGACCAATTTTAGAGGGAGGAGATAATCAAAAGAGGGATTACACACGGCAAATGCTTCAATTCAATTACAGTGTACATAAAATTCAAATATTACAGATGTTCAACGCACACACCATCATATGCTGCTCACACATTGACCTCGGCCTGCTCCTTGTTATCACTGAGGGAGTAGGTGTGATGTCATCTGACCCTTGACCTCTTTAATCACAGCACACCACAGACTCATTATTGGTCATTATTGAATCAAAGAGAGAGTGCATCACTGACGTTATATGTGGTCCCCTAGCTGGTTCTAACTGGCTCTTATCTCTCTCCATCCATTACCTCAACATTGGGCCACAATAGTAAAGAGCATAGGTTAAAGAAGATAGAGGAGAAATTGAAGTGTGAGATAGGCTTTATGTCACTGTCAAAACAATTGAACTCACGCAAATTCCAGCTTTATCTTAGATCAATTACATTTCCAGTCCTGATAATCAGTAACACAGAATATCCCAACATGTTAGAGAGTCATTATTGAATCAAAGTCAACAGCTCCGGGCCTGAGAACATCACAAGTTTGAATCTTAGTTCTCCAGTGTGCGGTGTTGGGGGGGTCATGTTTATGTTCACAAATATTGATTGTACTATCACAGACCATAGAAATAACATAAACTAATTCTAATTCTTCAGTTCTACCTAAACTCTAGTTAATTAGGGTGATGGATGTCAGAATTTGTGGTAACAAGAGGGAAGCCACAACCTCTTATCCCTCTTCGCTTCCTCTGAAGTTTAAAATTAACACAACCCACAAGCCAAACGCAATTTTGACTGTGGCAAGCAGTTTGTCTATACTACCGGCCACATTGGCAGGTACAGCAAATAACAATGGGAGTGGCAGTAGCCTCAAGGTTTGAGAAAGAGGCTTGCGACTGGAAGGAAAGTGAGTATGAAACGCTCTCACCTCCATTAACTGTCGTGGAATTTCCCTTGACCAATGCACTGAACTCCTAATTGCTTCTGTAGCCGAAATTAGAAAATGGGTTGCTCTGTGTGAGTATGAAGCAGGGTGTTGCCACAAAAGAGCTTGCTTGCTCAGATAAATAAAGGTTAAAAAAAGATCATATTTAAGCCTCATGTCTATCTGTTTGGTTGGTGAAATTGTGCAGGTGGTTACTGACTTCTGGGATTCATCAGCCACTAAGGCCTGTGGATGAAAAAGTTAATTTATTTGCTTTGTCTCACTCAGTCTTACCCAGTTCAGCATGTGGGCAAGAGCAATGTGAAAAGGAATTATGTGAGCCAACACAGTTTGGTTCAGCTCGGTTCAGGACTGCAGCGTACGAGAAAGCCTCCAAGATCTGAGTCTCCCGTGGATCGACAGAGGTCATGTCTGTTGTGTAAGAGAGTTGTTTCCATCTGGACCTGATGACCCATCCACTGAGGCATCCATGTCTACTAAACACTAACACACTTGGTTCTAATCGGCTCCATTCATTTTTATAACAAGGAAGGAATATTTCACTGTTTGTGTCATCGGCATTATGAGAGAGGCTGGAGGAAGCCAGGCGCCCACAATGACCACTCTCAAATTTATATAACTTTCTCTTTCTGCCTCCTTCTCCTTTTCTATCTCATCTGCCTTCTCTCTCCGTTGTTTATCTATTTTTCTCCCCCCATCCTCCTTCCTTCAGTCCATCTGTGCCTGAGAGGATCAGACCAGCTCCTCTTCTCTCTGCCTCCCATTAAAAAGCACCTACAGATGACTCATCCCCCCCTTCTCATCTCCCTGTCCGTCCCCCTTCTCCTTTCGTTTTCATCTTTATGACACCTCTTCCTCCCAGTAACGACAACAGCGCATTCATTAGCCTACTTTCTCCGTGAGGAAGTGAGGGGAACGAGGACATTAAAGGCAGAGCAGGCAGGCAGAGCACCACCTGTTTCACCTGCCAGGCATCTGGAGGGCTGCACTCCATTATAGTGTTCCCCAGAGCCCAGTCGGAGTGGATGGGAGACAGCTCGGACATGGTATGGTTTGAGTTAGTGACCCAAGGCCTGCTTCAAAATGAGGTTAGCACCATTCCCACCATTCACAAAGCAGGGATAAAATGCAGAGACGGGGAGTAGAGAATGGAAAGTTTCTCCCTCCAAGTTTCCTGGAGTGTTCTCTCTATCTCTCTCTCTTTCTCTGCCTCTCCTGCGTCTTTCTCTCTCTTTTTCAATCTTTCTCATTCTGCCTCTTACATAAACCCAAACACAATGACACTGTCATTCATGCTAGCATGGACTACGGACCTTATTCTCACAGTGGCCAGTTTGAACGTCACATTTGGGGAGGGAAACTCTACCTAGAAGAGCAAGTACAGCCCAGCTATGTCATACTAATGTATAGCAAGATGTATATCACACAGACATTGGGAACTGGACAAACATTTATCATTTTTTTGTCCCCTTTTCCCTTTACCCTTCGAGTGGTCCTTTTGTCCTCTCGCTAGGCCGTCATTGTAAATAAGAATTTGTTCTTAATTGACCTGCCTGGTTAAATAAAGGTTAAATAAAAAATAAAAAAATTTCCCACTGAAAAACATTAGAAACAAACAAATGACAAGAAGAATCCTTAGGGATAACATTTTATGGCAATATGCCGTATTTGGTATAGCTAGCTAGAATCTAGCCTAGGTAGCTAGCTAGTTGCTAATCTGAGAGACCCAGAAGCTCTTACAAGGTAGTTGCTAACTAGCTAGTAAAATAACTTCCCTGCTAAATCCAAGCCGTCGTTGTTTCTGAGATTACCAACTAATTTGACAGCTGTTAGGTCTGTCTGAAGTCCTCACTTATGTGCTGTAGTAATGCTAGTTACGTTTATATATATATGCCAATCTTCTGGGTAGAGTTTCCCATATGTCACATACGTTCAAAATGGCCATAAGGTCAACAGCCTCCTCTTGAGGTGTATCAACTTCCCAGTCAGACAAGTCCAATGGTTGCCAGCATGATAGCTAGCCATGCTACGATACTACCAGTCAATTGAAAACCTCCTCTTCCAGAAAAGTGAGTTCAGGTAACATCTCAAAGAGGGTCGTGCAGCAGATTTAACATACTAAAAAGGGAGACCGTCCTTCAACCAGGCCTGGGTTCAAGCCCCCATGACAGCAAGCATTGATCCACCCTGCTGAAGTGTCCTTGAGTAAGACACTACTGAATACCTACCAGCTCCAGGGGTGCTGTTCTGTTGCTGACCCTGACCTCTGACCTCCTGGAAGGGGGGGAGCTTAACAATGAATTCCTCCTTTTGGATAACTCTGTTTAGCGCACACACACACACACACACACACAGACACACACACATATCATGCGTTACCTGCGCAGGCGGTTTTATGGACATTAGTGCTCCAGTCCCCAGAGGCCAGACACACTGCCTTCCTGTCTCCCTGGAGACTGTAACCTTGACGACAGTTGAGCAGGCAAATGCTGCCCGGCGTCATTTCCCTTTTCCCACAGGCAGGGGGCGACAGCAAGATGTTTTTCAGGGTCACAATGGGGGGGCAACGCACCTCTGGGGAGAGAGAGATAGAGAGATGAATTTGATAATAATTGATGCAATCAATAGATGTGAAAAGAGAAACTTCTGCAGGCAAAAATTTTGACTGACAGAGATGCTGCCAACCGCATTTTACACCTCATAATTCACATTTTTCATCATTCATTATTAAAAGTAGTTAAAGAGCAATCAAGTTTCCATTTCATACTATGCCATTTGCATTGCATTGTGCTGAATTGGTAGTTATTGTCCATTTGTGTGGCCAGGCTACCTGGAGGAACATTCATTGAAGAAGCAGATCTACATAAAAACAAAAAGCTCTTGGAAGCACATCAGCATGTTTCCTGTGTTTTTAGTGATCTGATCTTACTTTGAGCGGGCTGCACTATACACGCCAACAATTAAACTATTTTCAGGGGCCGTATATCAGAAACCGCCACAAAAAGAACAAGAATGTTGTCGGAAATTAACCTAAGAAGGGATTGACCACAGGACTCATATAGAAGAGGCTTTTTATGCATTTTTTGGACACAGGCTGGTGTGGCTTTCACTTGATGATAGATGGATCATTCTCTCTCTCTCTCTCTCTCTCTCTCCTGTTTCATTGGCTTTGGCCGTAAGGAGCTATAAAGGGGAAAATCACTGAGAGGGAGCGGAGATGTCTACAAAAATCAACACGAGAGATTTCAATCAGATGAAAAAAAAATATCTCTGCATCCTCTCTCGGGGTAGCCGAGGCGATCCCGTTTCACCACAGTGCAAACAAACACTAAAACAAACCCGCTCGGCAGCAACGGCAGCCCGCAGAGCGCTCTTTACTGTATTAAAGAGGCAATGACAGTCTGCGGGGAAACGCTGAGACGTTCAAACAAACAAACTGTAACTCAATCAGAGCGGCGGGGTAAGAGATGGTAGCCGGCGATAAACAGGAGCGAGCTCCGGCAGCGGACGGGTCGGGTGTTTTAAATATAGTCGCTGGCTGGTCGGTTGGGAGTGAGTCAGCGCAGGCCGGAGGTTTGCGGCCGAACGCTCTCACACTGCCCCTTTTTTGTGTGTTGGTGTGCCTGACCTATGCTGCTCTTTGTGGCGGGCATGAGTGTGTGTAACTATTTTAACTTAACTATCAGTTTTGAAGTGTGTGGGTAATTGTGTGTGTGTGTGCTTCCATGATGTGTGTGTGTGGCGACTGTCTTTGTTATGAGAAAGCAGACATATCTTTCTCTGGGTGATGTAGTGTGGCTCTGAGCAAATCCACACCATATGTTTAACCACTGTGTATGTGTGTGTGTGTGTGTGCGTACTTGTGTGTAAAAACATGTGTTTTCACATATAAATACCCATAACGTGCATTCTTTTAGGATCATTCATTTGATATATTATCTTCTGTCTTTCAGCCAGACAGGATTCACCAAGCTGACACTAAGCAGACAATGAGAACTTACAGTAAGACAGGCAGAGGCTCCAAGAGAGTGTGTGTGTGTGTGTGTGTGGCAGATTGATCATGAAAAAAAAGGTATTGACAATTTACCAAATAAATACATCCAATTGAACTAAACACTGGATGAAGATATGACAGACGAAGAGAAACACTCGGGGTTGATGCATGAATTTTCTTTGAGAGGACACCAGCAGAGGGATTAGACTGGAAGTGAGCTGGGACTCATGTCTCCTAACAGATGTTTATTATGACATTCAGCAAAAGGGCCAAATCTTAAGTATATTTCTCAAAGCCCTAGCATAGTTTCATTCCAAAATGGGATATCCATCATTTGAAAACAGTGAGTGATGCTCTTATAAAATGATTGATAGCACGAGACAAAATAAATTATGGTATTTTTTAAAAGATAGTAGGTAACTTATGTTTTTAGTTGTCAAAATGATGAGTGGATCCTCTATATTTCAGAGAACATCAATAAATCATTACTTTATTAATTTTGAGTATAATTAAAAAAACAAGAGCATCACCAAGAAGACTCACAGCCTCTCCCTCTACTGGCCTCTACTCTGCATTTGACATTTTATGCCACCTGGTCGGATTTCACAGGAAATCTGCTTGATTGCTTTATGGCCAAACCAGGAAAAGGACGCTGTACTTCCAGTGCAAACGGAGCTAAACCTTTTCTCGTAAAAGCAGATGGTGGAACGAGTGCAAAGCCGATGGAAAAATCACTTCCAACATGTTTATCCTCTTCAGTAAAGAAACAGAGGAAACAAAAGCATATAGAACGATGCCAGGGAGGGGGGAGGGGGGACAACATTCTATTTGTGACTGGAAGCAACAGGGTTTATGGGAAATGTAGTCTTCATTTTGAGAAACACTAACCCTAACAATACCACTGGGTAAGATAGAGGCTACCAATCACCCTAATCATGGTCTCATTGTTTACAGTATACCAAGGTATCACAATTAATTGCTTAAAAATGCTACATGTATCATTTTTAAGGTAATGATTAGAAACATATGGCATTTTGAAATCTGGTATTTTAGGATGTAATATTTTAGGATGGTGGTTTGTCATGAAGGCTTACCCACACACCGAGGTTGGGGTCCACTCCACTGGGAGTTGGCCTGGCAGGTGAGTATGGAGTCTCCCTCCAGCCGGTAGCCCCGCTCACAGCCCACCTCACACTCCGCCCTGTAGGAGGCGCCGCCATCGCTGCACCTCAGGAAGCCATGCTGGGGCCGGGACAGGGCCGGGCAGGAGCGCACTGGGGGTCATAAAAGGAGTCATATGGGACAAAACACAGTCATATAACAGTGAACACTTACTGACAGTCAAGACAGAAAAAAGACAACAAACATGAGATCAAAAACCAGTAAAAAAAAAAGGAACGATCAGTCGCGTAGTCATATTTTGCTAAATCCATGTATGATTTTCTTAAGGTTTATTTTACTGGCTTTTATTTCTTATTGTTTGTCACATAAATAAAGTATATTATTATGATTATTACGTACTGTATTGTGAACACATGGAGATGAGAAAGAAAATCACGACAAGGAAATAAAACAAGAACATGAAATTAAAACCGATAAAAAAGAAAAAGAAAAATATAAAATAAAAGACTGAAATGAATATAACCTAAAGTGATGGGTGAAAATGCACTCAGGTGGGGACAAACACACATACATTACAACAAGAATATTAATTTGAATGCAGATTAGGACTTGATGGAGCGGTTTAACAATAGAGGAACAGAGAAGGGAAGCCGCTTCCTCTTAAAAATGAAAAAGAGGAGCAAAGATTAAAAATCAGACAGATGATACAAAAGGGAGACCAAACCTATCTAAAAGCAACAAACAGAGGGAAAAGGTATTTGCAAATACCTTTTATGGTTTGTTTTAGCCAACTTTAGAGGCCAGATGAGTGGGATTTGCTACATTGAACAAATGCATCATGTGCCAGAAAGTTTAGACAATCACAGAAAATATTTACAACTCAACTTAAAATACTCTCTGTGATTGACAACTAACCTGAAACTCTCTGAATTATCCTGATGCAGCAAATCTCACCTATGAGGCAAGCCAATTAAAACAAACACTAAGAATTACTTGCAAACAGTATTTATCCCAAGTTTGAGGAGTTTCTGATAAAAAACAGGTATATGAGTCACCAGAGGAGTAGAAAGGACTAAATCAAATCCAGGAATGTACTACAATATATCATCTTTAACTATAACTTGGGACCTATCATTTACTCCAAAGCGTGAAACTCCCCTTAAAAAAGTGTGTGTGTCTGTTCTGAGTTAGAGCAGAGCAGAGCAGAGAGTGTGTGTAGCGTGTTATTTCTCTTCACCACCCATAGACAGACAGGCGGTTCAGAGGAGACCCCCTCCCTCAGGGCTTAACTAGCTGGGAGGTCCCATGTAGCACAGAGTAGACTTACTGTAACACTTATATATATATACAAGTGCACATAATGTACATACACACACACGCAAGCAACAACACACACACATGCAGAAAATATGTAGCGCCAGCCACATACTGTAAATCTTCTACACACCCTTAAATATTCACTGTCTCAGTATTTCTATGAGTCATGGCTTTCTCTTCTTCTCTTAAAACTAGCATTTCTTCAATCATCTCTTGACCTCCCTCACACTCTCCCTTTCTTTCTTTCTTGATCTTCTTCACCCTCTTCCGTTTTTAATTTCTTTCTTGACCTCCCTCGAACTCTTTTTCTTTCTTTATTTCTTTATTTCTTTCTCTCTTTTTGACCTCCTTTACCCTATCTATTACTTTGTTTGTTTCTTTCTTGACCTCCCTCACCCTTTCTTTCTTCCTTCCAACCTATGCAACCTTCCTTCCTTTCCTTCCTTCCTTCCTTCCTGTCTTTCTATCTTTATTAACCTCCTTTACCCTATTTCTTTCTTGACCTCCCTCGCCCTTTCTTTCCTCCTTTCAACCTACCAAACTTCCCTCGTTCCTTTCCTTCCTTCCTTGTTTACTTCCGTACTTCCTTCCTTCCTTAATGTCTTTCTTTACTGACCTCCTTTACCCTCTTTCTTACTTTGTTTATATCTTTCTTGACCTCCCTCACCCTTCCTTCGTTTCCTTCCTTCTTTCCCTCTGTCCTTCCTTCCGTCCTTCCTTCTTTCCTTCCTTCCTATCTGTCTTTCTTTGTTGACATCCTTTACACTCTTTCTAACTTTCTTCTTTTCTTTCTTGACCTTCCTCACCCTTTCATTCTTCCTTCCAACCTAGCAACCTTCCCTCCCTCCTTCCTTTCCTTCCCTCCTTCCTGTCAGTCTCTCTTGTGTCTAGCTGTCTGTCTCTCTCTCTCTCTCTCTCTCTCTCTGTCTCTCTCCCTCCCTCTAATTCTCCAACATCTTTCCTGGCAGAAAGCAGTAGTCTCTCAGTAAACGTTGACTCCTAATTCAGTCTAAACACATATGATCTCAACACGCAGCGAAAAAACCTTTACACGCCAACGCACGCTCTCTCCCGCAGACTCCCGCTCGCTCCGGCTTTTACAAGACTCTTAGCAACTCAGTACAACAACGGCAACACACATCCCTCATCCCGATAGGTCGATTTAGTGCTACATAAATGTTTATGAAGGTTCAGAAACATCAGAGGGGAGGCGGCGGGCTCAGAGTGCTTTGATGAACGTCCCGTGTTTTAATGAGGAATTATGTAAGACATGTGGTGTGGAGGAACCTGCTGGGATCAATCAGACAAGCGTGTGTGTGTGTGTGTGTGTGTCTGTAATCACTCAGTGTAATCAGGAGTATTGTATTGCAAGATAGATATGCAAGCTAATATCAATCTGTAATACTGTGATATGATAATCGGATGCAAATACGCGATGAAAGTCGACATGCCACCCCCATTAATGAACACATTTCGTAGACAGTCCGTCATCACTGGAGTCGTCACACAGCATTTTATTACCATTCACACTGTGAGCAACACGTTCAACAAGTCACCAGAATTTAATTCATTTCCTATAGAGCTGAGTCATGAAGGAAGCTCAGTCGATGTGCGGTCATCGGGTTCAACAGCCAATCAGATTTCTGCACTTTCTTGTTTCCCTAGCGATGTGATTTAGTTTAATTAACGATAGTTCCATCCAGCAAGCGAGCGATTTGGTGCTGCAAAGGCCCGGTTTCCCCACAGAGATCATCAAAATTTAATGGTATATGTTATGTTATGTTATGTTATGTTATGTTATGTTATGTTATGTTATGTTATGTTATGTTATGTTATGTTATGTTATGTTATGTTATGTTATGTTATGTTATGTTATGTTATGTTATGTTATGTTATGTTATGTTATGTTATGTTATGTTATGTTATGTTATCTCATCTTATCTTATCTCATCTTATCTTATCTCATCTTATCTTATAAATTGGGGTATTGTGAAAAGAGAAGGAAACAAAATTGAAGAAAGAAAGGCAAAGAAAGTAGTAAAGATGTAGAAAATGGAAATAACAATGAAAATCCATGGTTTGGTTGGGAATCTAACCCTGCTAGTGTGTTTTTTCCCACTTAACACTCTCCATGTGAATCCCTAACCCTCCTTCCTCCTCACCTCTGCAGCTGGCCGGAGTGCCTGACCAGGTGCCGTCCGCCTGGCAGAGCCTGATGCTGGTTCCCTGGAGGTCAAACCCTGCCTCGCATCTCACCCCGCAGGCCGCATCGAACTGGTTGTTACACACATTTTGGATGAAGAAGCCGTTCTCTGGAGGAAACAGCCCTGGACAGTGAACCACTGGATGAGGAGGAGAGGAGAGGAGAGGAGAGGAGAGGAGAGGAGAGGAGAGGAGGAGACAGAAGAAGACAGATATATTCAGAAACCAATCCTAAAATTTCTGAACAGAAATATATGTAATGTAGATGACACACACAAAAAAGATATGCACGTACAACACACACACACACACACTGAAGGCTAGCTGTGGGACAGATTGGAAAGTTAATGTTCCTGACACAGAGGAAAAGAGCGTGAAAGCAGAAAATTACAGGTTGTCAAACGTCGCCTCTCCAATCTGCACCAAGGGGACAAGAGACAGAAAAAGTCAGAGTATGAAACAGAAAGATTAATGAACACCGTTCTGGTCAAATGAACGACTCAGAACGAGTAAACCTCTGGGTCATTCTTCATTGGAATGGGAGGGAGACTCAGATTACAGGAACGAGATTCATAACACAGCATTCTCTTACAGTAACTTCACACTTCTGTGGAACAGTGCGTAGATATGAAGAAAGTGAATGTTTGTGTTTCAGCTGATTCACCGCCATCTATTACTCAATTTGTGGGTGGGAGTTATTCCTGATAATCTGTTGATCCCTAACAGACATTTTTTCATATGAAAATGTCACAAATTATGACTTTAAAATGGGTTTCTGCACCAGCACGGACAGGCTTCCATGGGTCAAACAAGCCAGGCTAAATCAAACACAGTTAATATCGTAGTGACTGGTTCCTCTTACCTTGACAGGTCATGCCTATTGCCTTGTAGCCCGTCTTGCAGACGCAGTCGTCGAGGGAGGTGCTGCCGGGCTGGGAGGTGTGCTGGAGGTCGGGGCACGGCAGGCAGGTGCTAAGGCCTCCTGGGGTTCCCTCCGGCTTATAGGTGCCAGGGGGACAGGCTGGTAGGAGAGGAGGAGAGGAGAGGAGAGGAGAGTAGGCAATGTAGTTAGAAACCAAATTGCTGAACACAAATATATGTAATGTCACACACAAGGAAAGACAGACAGAAATTCATATGCACACACAGAAAGTTTAGATTATCAATGTGTCTGAGAGGAAGAAAATGCAGCTAAAATGACAAAATGTCTCACAAATAGACAGCTAAAAAAGCTGACTGAAGAACTGAAAAGCTGACTGAAGCTGAAAAACAGTTGGACAGCTTTACAGATTTACTAGGAGACTGATCATATTTATGGCTGGACATGTAGAGGAGGAAAATGTTGCAGAAATCACAAAATGATGTCACTTGGTGTCTAAAAAAAGACGTTTTAGGAGAGTCTTCAGTTCAGTTCAGCGGCTTAATTATTTCAAGCAGGGAAAATGTTTTGTGGCATTGAACAAGATACAACATAAGCCCCTTTTTTCATTAAATAGAAATACAACAACCAAAGAAAGCTTTACGAGCATCTAACCCCATTTATGGTTAGCATGTAAGTGCATATGGCCTACATTACGAAAAGCCCTTTGATCACCTGCGCACAGACACACACAGACACACACACACACACAAACACACCTAATATGTTTCCTGTTAGAACCACCTGAGTCAGACCAGAGGACATGTTGTAAAGATGGAGCAGGACGGGTCAAATGAAGGTTCTCCAACATTTTTCCATTCACTATAAATCAACTTCCAAACAAAGAGTCTCACTGCATCCCTTATGTTGGAGAGGAGTGAAACACACACAGAGGACAACTGGATACAAACTAGCATTTTGCAACAAGACAAGTTATCATCGCATGGTGTAATCAGCGTTTGAAAGGTTACTTTCACATGCAATCTTTCATAGATTACTGATTAACCTGATTAAAAGTGCGGCCAGTCATGTAATTCACTGGAATATATTAACAGAGTCTAATTTAGTGATATAATCTCATTACTTTCTGCTGCTTTTGGATTCATTTGCCTCCAAAATCCATAGATAATGCAGTTAAAAGAAAAACGTATTCCAATTTACAGGCTGTAATTTCAATAACCATTATCAACCATTATACGGGTAGTTTCAGACAAGCAATGTGATTGGTCAAAGATGTGTTCCAACTGTGCTGATAATTCCCATTAAGTCAGGGTGATTACTGGCATACTTAGCAGCGTAGCAGTGCTTTATCAGTTGCTACGCCAACTCTTGTAGTTATCAGGAAGCTAGTGAGCAATCTTCTTGTTTCATTCTTTGTGTATTTATACTGCTTTGAAGAAAACCTTTTAAACCGGACACACTTTTATACAACATTGGTAATGTTGTATAAAAGCCACAATACCCTTGATGACGGTGTTTACTGTGATTATAGGCACTTTTTTGCCTTGTTTGTGAAGCACTTTGTAACTTTGTTTTGAAAACTGCTATATAAATAAATTATTTGTATTATTATCTCCATAAAGAACACCCTTTTGTGTGTTATTGCTATATTATTTCATGACTGGTAAATTGATGTTTGTCTCTTCTCACATCTCACAAGCTAAATGTCTCTTCCCTTTAAACATGTTTTTGAGTGATCCAACATGTGCAGTAATCACCAACATTTAGTGTTTGCACAATAACTGTAAGAGACTACAGTCATCATTTCTTCATAAGTACTGTAATCCTGCTACATGTAATCTGTTGCTCACCAACACTGGTTGTTGCACCACTAATCAGCCTGCAGTCTATCCAAGCAAAGCTGATTTTCTTTGACCGAATGACTGTGCAGCTGTACAGTTAATTGAAAAAATAACAAAATCATAATAACTGACTTCTAGAATTGAGTGATTTCCAAATCACAAGAGGCTGCACTTGTTTTCTTAGAGGGAGAGAAGTCACAGACAGCTTTTCATCTTAATTTGGTGCTGTGCACTTGAACTGCCCCCCACCCCTCCCACACACACTTTTATAAAATTTTTAAGCACTGAAAAAAAAAAAAATATGTAGAAAAACTTGTATCCAGATGTCACTATTTTCCATATTCAATTTGCTGGACGCTTTACTTTATCATGCGTAGGAATAGGAATCAAACCTTCGGCATAATGACCTAAAGGACCATTTCAGAAAAGAAAAAAATGAAAATATCACTTTTTATCAGAGTTGTACTGACTTAAGGCAAATTTATGGTTTCTGCGGTGTGCCCGGTGTTCGTGGTGCGGAGGGTCTGTGCGGCGAGTGCGGACCTCCGCAGGGGGTCTGCAGAGGGTCCGCACCGAGCTCAGCGCTCCTCTCAAAAAACGGAGGCCTCCGCATATGCCGCAGTCAGTTCAGAGGCTATGATTGGTTAATAGTTGCTATGTTAGTTGGTTAACAGGGATGTAGTCTAATCGAGCCAAGTGACAGCTGACAACCGGCAAAAATTGACAATCGGAGGAGATTCTGCAATCTCCGCGAACACCGCGCTGTTACCGCATTTACCATAAAATGCTGTGGCTCTGTGGAGAGAACGATCTTGCCATGAACACCGGGCACACCGCAGAAACCATAAATTTGCCTTTAGTTTGCTGGCAGCAGTACAGAGGAGTCCAGATTGAGACATTAAGCTGAAGTAAACCATGTCGAGCAGAAACATGAAGGAAACAGGATCAGTTATGAGCTGTAGGTGCAACAGAAAATCCACAGTACTGATATTCTTCACAACTCATTTACTCACCACTCAGCCAGAGGCCAGGTGTGAATTTCCACTGCTGAGCCAATGCCAGCCAAGCCTCTCGCCCCACTTCCCCTCTGTCTGTCTCTCTCTCCCTCGCTCTCTCTCCCTCTCTCTCCTCTCTCTCTCTCTCTCTCCCTCCCTCCCTCCCTGCCAAGACACACTGCTCCCCCTCTGCTGAAACACAGCAGCAGGTCAGCCAGGCGACGTTAACCGACCGTAAAGCAGACTGGCACAGAAATGCAGCCACTAACCCACATCAAACACACACACACACACACAAATATCATGTGGTACCTGCACTGGTGCAGTTTTGTGTGTGTGTGTGTGTGTGTGTGTGTGTGTGTGCGTGGTCCCCAAGTACACAGTACGTGTTTCAGAAAGATAGGTCTCTCGGGACTCAGTATGTGTTTATGTGTGTGTGTGTGTGTGTGTGTGTGTGTGTGTGTGTGTGTGTGTGTGTCCATATGTCTGTCTGTGCTTTTCATTTGATAACAGAAGCAGCAGATGTAACTCATCCCTCCTGTCGCTTTTAAACTCCAAGGAGGTGGCTTACATAAGACGGGCCGAAAGCTAAAAGTGTCCCCTCTGTTTGAGGCCTCAGGAATCTGTTTTACAGCTTCATTTAAAGTTTACAGGAAGCCTAGTTATTTTTAATGTGAATAATAATTCACCCGGAGCGCAACAGTGGAAATACTGTATCAAAAAAAATAAGTTTAATTTCCAATTCCTGGCAAGTTACATGGGCTGGCAGGTAAAAATGTACACAGACAGACGCATATATGCACGTACGCACGCATGTACGTACAAACACACATACACACACCCACAGAGTTCAGAGAGACCAGACCTGGCTCCTGGTTAAGGGAATCGGGCGAGGGAGGGAGGGAAGGATAGAGTGATGAACAGGAAGAGACACATGATGAAAGATGAAAGAACGAGCAGCCATCAATCCAAACTAAAAAGGAAAGAGCTGGAAGGTGAACATGGAGAAAACTGTGTGAATTTCCTTAAACTCCATCACTGCCTCGAGACTCCAGCCAAGCGACAGACCCCATGCTGCAGCTAAATGTGTTTGGATCCCACATCGGTTTGATCCATGGTTTGAATTAAGCAGCAGCCAATAGTCCTGTTTCTGTCCATCTACTGCCTGTGGCTCCGGAGTTAACTCTACCGCACTATTCCCTTCATTTAGAGAGGAAGTGGACCGTCAGCGGTCCAGATGACTATAAAACAGAAAGGGCCTGCTGTGTCTGGACCCGCTCGAAGCATATGGGGGGACAGGAGCCGGTCAAAGAGGACTACTGTAGGTAGCCATGTCTTCAGGCGAGGACACAGTGGGCTTACATGATCAGCGGGCTATTTATTTAAAGTTAAAGCAATATTTGAGTAATACTAGTAAATAATAATTAAGTTAAATGATATTTAATAGCATTGATGTTTAAAGTTAAACCTGAACCAATATTTTTTTCTTTGGCACACGTTCATTTTCCAGCATGCATCACTCCATAAACAGTGAACCTCCTCACATTCATCACCAGCATTCATACTTTCTGACTCTCTTAATTAATACTCGAAAAATACAGTTATTTTTGAATAGTTTTATTCGGTATGTGCATTAGAAATATGATTTTCAGACTAATGGCAGCAAAACAAAAGCGTGGGAGTGACATGCCTGCCAAAAAATACTAATGCTACATCAGAGAGAAATACTACTCTAATAAAGGAAGTAGTGAGTAGGCCAAGCAGTCATCTTTGAGAGGAGATGGGAAGATAATATGAACGGCATTATCAAAGCGGATGCGTTTAACGATTTTGCCAATAAGGCGTATCTCCCTCGTAACTCTTACAAATTGGCCGCTGCCTTTGACTTCCCCGACCTATGACCTGAGGTCTTAAACTGCTCTACCATTTCCTTTCCAGGTACAAACCATCGGATACTCAGCTGCATGTCCATGTCCAAGATAAAGTTAACATATCGGCTATAGCTTCCGCTTATAAGGGCTAAAAATAAGAATAACCACTCTCTTAGGATGAAAAAAGAAGACAAAAAGGAAAAGCAAAGCCCAAAACCCAGTTCATCTGTTAAACTGCTTTCTCCTAATATGAAGTAAGTCATTTAGACTGGCGGACGAGTCAGGCCCAGGAGCCAAAGTTACTATCACACGAGAATCTCTCGGTCTCTGGGGGGAGGCTGTGTTCGATTAGCCGGGCCTAAAAACAGACTGGGACGGAAACGATGAAAGGCAATCCAGAGGGAGAGAGAGAGAACATCTGCCTCCTCAGCCACAATGACAAACAGAGAGAGAGAGAGAGAGAGATGAAGAGAGAGAGAGTGGTTTCCATCTTAAGAGGGACAGATTCTGCTTAGTCCAACAAAATCCCTCACATGTATGTGTGCACACACGCACGCACACGCTTGCAAACACACATGCAAATACATACGGTACACATGCACACACACAGCTTGCCAAGTTATCTTGATACTTTTTTTTACTACTGATAAAGTACGTCCTCTTTTTGAACATAAACCGTTCATTTTTAGAAGCTGGGAGCATGAAATTTAAAATATGAACACTTTGTCCCTCCAGTGAAATCACAAACAATTTAAAAAAACCTTCAAACAAATCTTCAAATTTGGCTCACAAGGAAAAGCTGAAGTGACTGAACATTATTTTGAACATTTTGAGATTGGCTTTTTTTACACAGAAGCTTAAACAATTTGTAATAAGGTGATAAGGTCCCTAGAGAAAGCCTTTAAGCCAAATCAATCTACTGTTGGATACACTCCTCTCCCTACACTTAATATCAGACATTTACATTATGGGAACTGAGCTGACACTCCAGAGCAACTCACAATACGGGCATCAATAAGCTTAAATTCCTAGATGGCCGACATTATGAGCAACCAACAGTCATGAGTGCGAAGCAGACAATAAATGTAACAAATACTCCTGTGCCCCCGTAATACTCAAGCATAACACAGAACTGCCATGACCCCATTCTGTCTGTCTGTCCTCTTCAAAGCCAAACAGTGGAGACAGAGGAAGCCCAGCAATATTGTGAATGGGCTGCTAAATCTGGACAGTGGCCTTGCCACTTGTGGTCAAAGACTCTCTCACACAAGAAATCCTGTGAAGTTGGGCCTTAAATCCCTGGCGTTTTTCACTGAGAAAACAATGTTAACATGCAAGGAAACTTTCCACTCTCAACCACGACTTCTCATGCGCACTTGAGGTGCATAAATAGACAATGGAAATGGACAATTAAAATGTATAGTCTAGCCCGCAAAAACAGATATACATTCACGCAAGGCCCTGACACAGACACAAAGAAGCTGGTGCCTAGGTTGAACATTTTGTTTCAGACAAACACAGCCTGTATATACTTCACTCTGAGCCAGTAACACCAGACTATATGCATCTCATGCCTTAGCCACGCAATTAATCTGGACCACCTGGGGAGTTTGAGACGGAGGGAATTAGGGGTGTGAGGAATGTAAAGGATACAAACAGCATCTGTAACTGGGCCTTCAGATGGATATTTTATTCCTATAGGGGACAGGAAGTCAAATACACTGAGCCTATGCAATCCTGAATGAAGACCGCACCTCTACATCCAGCTGTTGACCCCTATCACTCCCACACATGGCTTCTTCAGTGACAAGCTGCCATGACAACAGAGCAGAATCCTAAAAGGAAATCCACAGAGTTTCCCATGGAGTCAAACCCCATGAGGATGAGTGACGATGATCCTGTGGGGTCTTGTTGTACCTGTACCATTCGTGCCAGTATACAATTATGTTACTACAGTCACCAATGGCAAATTCCTGTGATTTAAAGTGATTATGAGTCTAACAAAGTAGTAAGTAGGGGAGCCTGCTCTTCAACTAGAGGACACCGGTTCAAAACCCTTGTCTACAAGCATCCTCCCTGCTGAAGTGTCCTTGAGCAAGAAACTGAATCCCTACCTAATATTCATTTTAAAATAGAAAGCTTCCAGCAACAGGTTTTGGACCGTACAGAATCCACTGAGAAAAACATAAAACCGGCCTACAGACAGTTGTCACCGAGTTTGATTTCTGTTCCCCTTGGTGAATTACATTTTGCCCTCATAAAGAAGAAGACTAAAACCAAGATACACAGTGTTCCTGTGTTTGAAACGTTGGGGGTCACAGGAATTTTCCGACCTCAGTACGGGGGTCACCTGCGGCAGAAAAACTTCAGGAATCCCTGCCTCGCGGAATGACAGGAGGCTCTAAATCACATCGCCAGAGTCTCATTGAAGTCTGGTCTGCTGTCCAGCTGGATTGCAGAGAGCGTGAAGAGGGGGGTGGGGGGGTGATGTGGCTGTAGCCCAGCTGTCCACCTACATAGCCTCCATCTGAGTAGGGGGAAACCTCCACGGACCCCCCCCCCCCCCCCCAACCCTCGATCACGAAACCTCTGGAATGTAACGTGAGGCCGTCTTCGGAAAGAGAAAGCCGGGAAGTTCAGTGGCTGCTTCATCGCTGTTTGCCTGCTTATTATTCAATCCTACTCCCAAAGCAGAGTGACTTCACCACAATTGCTAGATACCTCTTGTGGATTCCAAGGCCAGGGAGACTGTCCTGCTCACTGATTACAGACTCCGGGAACACTGGGATTCGACGAGAGAGAGAGAGAGAGAGAGAGCGAGGCGAACCGCTAAACAACTGTACAAACACAGGTTGGTCCCCAGTCTGGTGTGCCTGATTACAGATGTCAGTGTATTGAGAAATGCGGTGATAAAGACCGCGGTATGATCTCAGGACTCCAGGGACAACGTAGCACAACACTCAGGACTTGTAACACTAACACATTTAGAGGACTGGGCCTGTATTCCCATCCGTTTGAATGGAGTATTATGTCACTGTGTTTTCATAATTACTCGGTGACGTGGTTTGAAGGATGTGTTATCGGTCAGGCAAGCATGCACACACACACATACAGTGTGTACACACAGATATACATGTATAAAGAAACACAACCACACACACACACACACACACACACAAAACCCCCACACACACTCATCCGTTCCCACAGTAGCCCCTAGAGTTGGTGTTTTCCTGGTGGGCCTGTTTCTGCTAAACATATTCACTGACAGGACGCAGGCCCAACAGTGTGTGTGTGTGTGTGTATGTGTGTGGTATGTGTGTGCTTGTGTCATTCTGGGTTGCTTTATGTGTGTGTGTGTGAGTGTGGACGTGTGTGTTTGTTTGTGTGTTGTGTGCAAATGCAGCAGAAACATACCGAACAAGAGGTAAATT